>NW_028165538.1:0-37500 GCF_964263955.1 Coregonus lavaretus | reverse complement strand
ATAGTATAGGCTATAGGCCTAGGCTTTACGAAGAGCATGCTCGGAGAAGCACAGGGCAAAGCTATATTTCTAAGTCAAATGTACTTCCTTCCCGATGCGCTGCTGGGATGGTGTCTATAAAACTAAGCTACACTGCATTACACACTCCAATGGATACGCTGTCCCAATCATGAGCCCCGGCCTGCCCTGGTCTTGCTGATCTAAACCCTTTTGTGCTGCTTAACCAATTGCTGTGCTGTGTACGGTGGCACTTCAGGAGGCGAGTCAAAAGTCTTTTTCAGAAAACATATTTTTATTTGCCCCATTTTTTCTTATATCTGTGCGTGAACTAGGCGTACTGATGTCCTGTTCAGTTTGAGAGGGACAGCGTGAAGATGACTAGGAGGACCGGAGGTAAGCTTGCTACTGCTATAATTGATTTTGATAAAAACAATATGTTTCATTGCCCATAATGAAGCTATTTATCAGAGTTATTAACCTCACAATAAGCCATATTCAAGCAATTTACATAACGTACATTACTATGAAGCGGCTGCCGCGGAGATGGACAGTGCATGGGTGCTGAAAGTAGGCTAATTCGAGAAGGCCTGATTCATTTAAACAGACTTCATTTTAATTTGGCTTTAGGCTACTGGCTTTGTGTTGGAGCCTATTTCTTCCTATTCAAGAAATAAGAGGTATGTCTACCTGTTTGACAGACTAAATTATAGTCTACTATCCATAGATTTTGATAGCCAATTCCTTCAGACACCATGAACTTAAATATTTCAGTGTCAGTGAATGGCTTGGTGTGTTACAGTTTTTTACAATCACTTTGGCACTAATTTCAGAACCTTGACGTCACTTTTCAAAACTCTAGACACAAAACTCAAAACGGTCATCACTTGTAACACAGGCTGTCCAATGTTCAAAACATTGCATTGTGCATTCATATCTTTAAAGAAATCTTACACTTGCACAATCATTGATTCAAAATACAAATTTATTGTGAAATACCAATGAAACGTTAATTTAGATCACCCACACACAAGCAACCGATAGTTTCACTGTGTCATTGTTCGTACAATCATTAAATATTGTAGTACAAAATAGGTGATACATGTTTCATTATGGTACTACATGTAAATACATCCCTGTAAAAGTACTGCAGTAGTAGAGAGAATACCACAGACACAGTGGAATCATTGAACAAAATCTGAAATATATTGATGAAAAACAATACAGTACTGTAAAACATAAACTTGCTTGCTTGTACTGTAAAAAGCAAAACATAGGAGTGATTACTGTACTTCTACATTTTCATCAACTCTGTCTTGTGGTTTTGGCCACAGGTTCTCATCTACATCACAATGGATGTTTTCATTAGCCAAACATCTTGGAAAAAACCTTTGGCCATGGCGAATCCAGGCCTGACACTGGTCTGCCGTGATGTCATTGCATGCGTCATCCATGGCCTGGAGAAGAGTGACTTGTTCATGAGGGCGCCTATTATAAACCTTCCATCTCCATGTGGAGAAATATTCCTTAATCGGGTTAAGGAAAGGAGAGTATGGGGGTAAATACAGGGTGGTCAATTGTGCATGGGCCTGAAACCATGCTTGCATCATATGAGCATGGTGGAACCTGACATTATCCCACACGATGACATAGGTCACGCCATCAGCTCTACAGACCTGATCGAGCTCATCAAGGAAGGTTACAAGGGGACCATAGAAACGGTGTCTGATAAAGAATGATGATGAAATATTACATCCATAGATAATGTAGTCTAATTGGTTCATGCTCCACGCTAATTGGTGACAATGAATCTCGTTACTTTGAAACTTTCATGATCTAAACATGGAATATTGTTTGTCTGTTTCCATACAACTATGCATTAAGAGTAATGCAACAGTTACTTATCATTTTGAGCAGTTGTATCAATTGATAGTTGGATAATTGTAATGAAATGAGTAGACACTCATCTGAAATGTAATGTGTGAATTGCCTTTTGAAATAGTAGTACTTTGATATTAAGTTGTGTCATATTGAACAGGTGACTTTTGTTAAATGAACAAATGATCTTAGTTTTATGTGTATTGTATCCAAGCAATTGAAAAAAGTGTTAGAGTTTTGAAAAATGTGCATTTTGATCATTGGTTGTGAGTTTTGTGTCTAGAGTTTTGAAAAATGACGTCAAGGTTCTGAAATTAGTGCCAAAGTGATTGTAAAAAACTGTAAGTTAAAACCAGTGTTCGAATTGAGGGGGTATGTGAGGGTATGTGAGTGTATGTGAAGGTATTGTGGCTTTTGTTAAATAAAATGGCTAACAGCATAGGCCTACCCCTTGTTAGCTTAATATTATGAAAAATGTTAAAGGGACCTGATTATATAAAACAATCTATAATGACGCTTTAGTCCGCAATGTTAGAAACAAGCAGTAAAATGCCAGGGAAAGTTGTAACTCCGATGCCTATTGGGATATCTTTGGTTTGTCTCTATGATATTCAGAGACTGTGCTAAAACCTTCTATAGCCGAGGAGACAACACGTACAGGCTGGCAGGAGCGCTCAGCATTTCAGCAACACATCAACAACAGCACTTTAAAAACATGCCTATACATTTAGCATTTAGGCTGTGTAAAATGGAATTGTTAAAATGATTATTATTTCTTATAATTAAATAATGATGAAACGAAAAATGCCTTATTAGGCTGTACAGTCATTCTAGAGTGCCTTTTGAATTCACTTTTAGAAACACGAGTTTGGCCAGTCTTTGGTTTGAGGATCATGCGGTGAGCTATGCATGCCTAGTTTGTTCATATAGCCTAGCAGATGCTCTTATATTACCATGCCCTAATCACAGTCAACACAAATCTATTTTGTGACAACAATATCATGGAATAAAATAGAATAAATTAGAAAATGATAGTTTCCCAAATGACAAGAAAAGTGAATATAGGCCTACCTGATGACGGCTGCTGTGTTAAAGAACTAATGGCTTTTTCTCCAATTCATTGATGATCAGATACTTCAGTTGTAACTGGTTCTGTTGCGCTCAATTTTTACAGTTAATAGATAACCAAACTTAGACGATCCTCTTTTTTATGAGTTGCCTGTATAGAAATCAAAAAAAGGTATCTGGTGCTGCAGCATGCCTCATTCCTTGTCATCCTCTGTTGTGGTATTAACAAAGATTCTACTTGTCTCCAGCCATGTAAAATGACGTATAATTGCACGAAATGCGTATATAAAAGGATATTTTTTCTCAGACCGCAAATAAGATGATAGATTCATGCAGTGCTTTTATTATAATGGAGATCTTTTCACCCCTACCCTTGTCCACAGTGGTCTGCGAATCCACAACCTTCTGGCTACATAGAAAATGAAGAACAGTTTCTAAAACTGCATATCTAAGGCTCTGGTCTGTCCAAGGAGTGAGGGTAAGTGGTAGGCATGTCCTCTGCTATCCACGTTATGTTTTAATTATTATTTTGGGTATAAGGGAGGGTAACCTTTTTTTTTTCAAGCGTTCAGGGAGGGTCGGATAAAAATATATTTTACAGGGAGGGCCAGGGTTTTCTCCAGGTATCCCTCATTCTAAATAATGTACAGTCCCTAAGTACCATCTTAAACCGTGCTGTACCTATTGTTATCTATCTCAGCACAGTGAAGTGCTATAAAACAGCCTTAATTTCCTGCGACTGATCAGAGCATGGTCAAAACATGGGATGAATCTGCCATAAAAAGTAACGGATATTATCACTGACTTGTAAACATTTGCTAGCTATAGTGTCAATATTGTGCCAGCTCAATGTTTACTAAGTCTATTTCCTGCTATACTGATCATAGTGGGATAAATAATCCACCATATCAGTGACCGGGGCTGCGGTCAATTCGAATTGAAGACAGTTCATTCAGGAAGTGATATTATTTCAAAATTCAAAAATTGAAAAACATTTGAAATAAATAGATTCTACTTTTCAGTTTATTGAGAAGTCATTGAACAAAGAGGGTGTTTACAAATATACAGTGGGGAAAAAAAGTATTTAGTCAGCCACCAATTGTGCAAGTTCTCCCACTTAAAAAGATGAGAGAGGCCTGTAATTTTCATCATAGGTACACGTCAAATATGACAGACAAAATGAGGAAAAAAAATCCAGAAAATCACATTGTAGGATTTTTAATGAATTTATTTGCAAATTCTGGTGGAAAATAAGTATTTGGTCAATAACAAAAGTTTCTCAATACTTTGTTATATACCCTTTGTTGGCAATGACACAGGTCAAACGTTTTCTGTAAGTCTTCACAAGGTTTTCACACACTGTTGCTGGTATTTTGGCCCATTCCTCCATGCAGATTTCCTCTAGAGCAGTGATGTTTTGGGGCTGTCACTGGGCAACACAGACTTTCAACTCCCTCCAAAGATTTTCTATGGGGTTGAGATCTGGAGACTGGCTAGGCCACTCCAGGACCTTGAAATGCTTCTTACGAAGCCACTCCTTCGTTGCCCGGGCGGTGTGTTTGGGATCAGTGTCATGCTGAAAGACCCAGCCACGTTTCATCTTCAATGCCCTTGCTGGTGGAAGGAGGTTTTCACTCAAAATCTCACGATACATGGCCCCATTCATTCTTTCCTTTACACGGATCAGTTGTCCTGGTCCCTTTGCATAAAAACAGCCCCAAAGCATGATGTTTCCAACCCCATGCTTCACAGTAGGTTTGGTGTTCTTTGGATGCAACTCAGCATTCTTTGTCCTCCAAACACGACGAGTTGAGTTTTTACCAAAAAGTTCTATTTTGGATTCATCTGACCATATGACATTCTCCCAATCCTCTTCTGGATCATCCAAATGCACTCTAACAAACTTCAGACGGGCCTGGACATGTACTGGCTTAAGCAGCGGGACACATCTGGCACTGCAGGATTTGAGTCCCTGGCAGCGTAGTGTGTTACTGATGGTAGGCTTTGTTACTTTGGTCCCAGCTCTCTGCAGGTCATTCACTAGGTCCCCCCGTGTGGTTCTGGGATTTTTGCGCACCATTCTTGTGATCATTTTGACCCCACGGGGTGAGATCTTGTGTGGAGCCCCAGATCGAGGGAGATTATCAGTGGTCTTGTATGTCTTCCATTTCCTAATAATTGCTCCCACAGTTGATTTCTTCAAACCAAGCTGCTTACCTATTGCAGATTCAGTCTTCCCAGCCTGGTGCAGGTCTACAATTTTGTTTCTGGTGTCCTTTGACAGCTCTTTGGTCTTGGCCATAGTGGAGTTTGGAGTGTGACTGTTTGAGGTTGTGGACAGGTGTCTTTTATACTGATGACAAGTTCAAACAGGTGCCATTAATACAGGTAACGAGTGGAGGACAGAGGAGCCTCTTAAAGAAGAAGTTACAGGTCTGTGAGAGCCAGAAATCTTGCTTGTTTGTAGGTGACCAAATACTTATTTTCCACCATAATTTGCAAATAAATTCATTAAAAATCCTACAATGTGATTTTCTGGATTTTTTTTCCTCAATTTGTCTGTCATAGTTGACGTGTACCTATGATGAAAATTACAGGCCTCTCTCATCTTTTTAAGTGGGAGAACTTGCACAATTGGTGGCTGACTAAATACTTTTTTTCCCCACTGTATATATATATATATAGATATATATATATATATATATATATATATATATATATATATATATATATATATATATATATATATATATTTAACCTTTATTTATATACAGGTTTCTTCTCATTGAGATAAAATCTATTTTTCAAGAGAGACCTGGTCAAATGAAACTGTTCTAGCTCAACATAAACCTTTTTATCAGTTTCTAATTAAACTGTACTAGCTCAACATAAACCCTTTTATAAGTGACTAATGAAACTGTACTAGGTCAGCATAAACCCTTTTATCAGTGACTAATGAAACTGTACTAGGTCAGCATAAACCCTTTTATCAGTGACTAATGCAACTGTACTAGGTCAGCAAAAATGGTTAGATGGGTGGAGATTTTCATGGATTATGTTCCTGTTTCGTATGTGTGGGATTAAGAGTGAGAGGTTATGTGTATTACTGTAACACATAGGGTCAAAGTTTAAAGGGGAACGGAGGTCAGTGCCTGTATTTACCAAGCATCTCAGAGTGGGAGTGCTGATCTAGGATCAGGCCCTGCCGGTCCATAATAATCTTATTCATTGTGATCTAAAAGGCTTGACTGATCCTAGATCACTATTCGGTGTCCTGTTGTGTCTACAGGGGTTAACGGTGACCATTCATATACACCATATATACAAAAGTATGTGGACACGCCTTCAAATGAGTCGAGTCAGCTATTTCAGTCACACCCGTTGCTGACAGGTGTATAAAATCGAGCACACAGCCATGCAATCTCCATAGACAAACATTGGCAGTAGAATGAGCTTACTGAAGAGCTCAGTGACTTTCAACATGGCACCTTCATAAGATGCCATCTTTCCAACAAGTCAGTTAGTCAAATTTCTGCCCTGCTAGAGCTGCCCCGGTCAACTGTGCTGTTATTGTGAAGTGGAAACGTCTAGGAGCAACAACGGCTCAGCCGCGAAGTGCTAGGCCATACAAGCTCACAGAATGTGACCGGCGAGTGCTGAAACGCATAGCGTGTAAAAATTCCAAACTGCCTCTGGAAGCAATGTCAGCACAAGTGCCTCTGGAAGCAACATCAGCACAATAACTGTTCGTCGGGAGCTTCATGAAATGGGTTTCCCTGATCGAGCAGGCGCACACAAGCCTAAGATCACAATTGCCAATGCCAAGTGTCGGCTGGAGTGGTGTAAAGCTCACCATCATTGGACTCAGGAGTAGTGGAAACCCTTTCTCTGGAGTGATGAATCACGCTTCACTATCTGGCAGTCCGACGGACGAATCTGGGTTTGGCGGATGCCAGGAGAACACTACCTGCCCCCAATGCATAGTGACAACTGTAAAGTTTGGTGGAGGAGGAATAATGGTCTGCCGCTGTTTATCAAGGTTTGTGCTAGGCCCCTTAGTTCCAGTGAGCATACAATAACATTCTAGATGATTATGCGCTTCCAACTTTGTGGCAACAGTTTGGGGAAGGCCCTTTCCTGTTTCAGCATGACAATGCCCCGGTGCATAAAGCAAGGTCTATACTTGACTGGCCTGCACAGAGGCCTGACTTCAATCCCACCGAACACCTTTGGGGTGAATTGAAATGCCGACTGCGAGCCAGGCCTAATCAACATCAGTGCCCGACCTCACTAATGCTCTTGAGGCTGAATGGAAGCAAGTCTCTGCTGCAATGTTCACATCCCTGTTAGTGAGCATTTCTCCTTTGCCAAGATAATCCATCCACCTGACAGGTGTGGCATATCAAGGAGCTGATTAAACAGCATGATCATTACACAGGTGCACCTTGTGCTGGGAACAATAAAAGGCTACTCTAAAATGTGCGGTTTTGTCACACAACACAATGCCACAGATGTCTCAGGTTATGAGGGAGCATGAAATTGGCATGCTGACTAGAGGAATGTTCACTAGAGCTGTTGCCAGATAATTTAATGTTCATTTATCTCGCATAAGCAGCCAGTGTCGTGTTAGAGAATTTGGCAGTACGTCCAACTGGCCTCACAACCGTAGACCATGTGTAACCACGCTAGCCCAGGACCTCTACATCTGGCTTCTTCACCTGCCGGATCGTCTGAGACCAGCCACCCGGACAGCTGATGAAACTGAGGAGTGTTTCTGTCTGTAATAAAGCCCTTTTCTGGGGAAAAACTAATTCTGATTAGCTGGGCCTGGCTACCCATGGCTGTGCCCCTGCCCACTCATGTGAAATCCGTACTGTAGATTAGGGCCTAATGATTTTATTTCAATTGACTGATTTACTGTAACTCAGTAACATCATTGAAATTGTTGATATTTTTGTTCAGTATAATAATTCATTTTTATTTATTTAACACGTATATAAGCGCTTCCATAGTAAGGGGGAAACAACTCCTAGAGTATTTCTTACTTAGGTTTCCTCTGTAAAAGAAATGCCTGAAACTAGATCACCTATATACTGGTCTTGACTAGAATAATAAAACCTGTAGCGGGGAGCTTCTCTTCTGCAAAGTTCAACCAATACAGTAAATGTGGAGGAGGAGTTAAGATGGAGTGTCGCCTTGTTAACGTCCAAAAGCGGAATTCGCGTCACAGGCTCTCTTTCCATTCTTTCCATTTCCCCTGAAAACCGTAACATCTAGGTTTTCTCTAAAGGTAGTCACTATATCTTAAGAGTTTTAGTAGGCGGGAGGTTACTGGGTTGCCATGGTTAAAGTTAAAGCTATAGCTCAGGGCTCTCCAACCCTGTACCTAGATAGCTACCCTCCTGTAGGTTTTCACTCCAACCCTGTACCTAGATAGCTACCCTCCTGTAGGTCTTACTCCAACCCTGTACCTAGATAGCTACCCTCCTGTAGGTTTTCACTCCAACCCTGTACCTAGATAGCTACCCTCCTGTAGGTTTTACTCCAACCCTGTTACTGGAGAGCTACCCTCCTGTAGGTTTTCACTCCAACCCTGTACCTAGATAGCTACCCTCCTGTAGGTTTTACTCCAACCCTGTACCTAGATAGCTACCCTCCTATAGGTTTTCACTCCAACCCTGTACCTAGATTGCTATCCTCCTGTAGGTTTTCACTCCAAAACCAGTTGTAACTAACCTTATTCATCTTATCACACAGCTAATTATTTGAATCAGGTGCGCTAAATTAGGGTTGGAGCTTAAACCTACAGGAGGGTAGCTCTCCAGGAACAGGGTTGGAGTAAAACCTACAGGAGGGTAGATCTCCAGGAACAGGGTTGGAGTTAAAACCTACAGGACGGTAGATCTCCAGGAACAGGGTTGGAGTTAAAATCTACAGGAGGGTGCTCTCCAGGAACAGGGTTGGAGAGCCCTGCAATAGCTAGTACCATTCTTCAAACGCAGCACATTCTGAAACAACACCGGTGTTCTGTGGAAACGTTTCCCCACGGAATGATGTTTCCCTGACTAGAGTATTTGGTTAAAGAGACCCGTAAAAACTTCTGATTGATTGATGAGGATCATTGATTGATTCATGTTAAGGTCAAGTAGCGGAGTGGCATTACTTGGGGTTCAGTAGTTGTGCTTCTGAGGTTTACACCATGGCTTTGACATGTTATATGTACACTCAAAATATTCATCACGTTATCGATCACACTAAATCTAAAGTGATCTTTAGTGATCTTAAATTCCCCATTGCATACGGTAACAGTTTCACTACTCTGTCATGATGTCTTCTGGGTAGTGTTTCTGCAATTCATAATAATACTGCACCTATCTATAGCAAATGTTTTGCACCTTTTAAAAGTGTGCGTTTGCACCTCACACCTCCCTAGAAAGATGTGTGTTCACGCTATTATAAAGAGGCATTCTCTATAGCACAGTAAAGGTAAATATAGAATAAGTGTCAATTGTTCTTACACCTCTCTCTCACTGTCTCTCTCTCTCTCCCTGTCTCTCTCTCTCTCTGTCTCTCTCTCTCTCTCTCTCTCTCTCTCTCTCTCTCTCTCTCAATTCCATTTTTCAATTTAAGGGCTTTATTGGCATGGGAAACGTATGTTAACATTGCCAAAGCAAGTGAAGTAGATAGTAAACAAAAGTGAAATAAACAATAGATATTAACAGTAAACATTACACTCAGAAGTTTCAAAAGAATAAAGACATTTCAAATGTCATATTATGTCTCTCTCTCTCTCTCTCTCTCTCTCTCTCTCTCTCTCTCTCTCTCTCTCTCTCTCTCTCTCTCTCTCTCTCTCTCTCTCTCTCATTCCCCCTCTCTCTCTCTCTCTCTCTCTCTCTCTCTCTCTCAATTCCATTTTTCAATTTAAGGGCTTTATTGGCATGGGAAACGTATGTTAACATTGCCAAAGCAAGTGAAGTAGATAGTAAACAAAAGTGAAATACACAATAGATATTAACAGTAAACATTACACTCAGAAGTTTCAAAAGATTAAAGACATTTCAAATGTCATATTATGTCTCTCTCTCTCTCTCTCTCTCTCTCTCTCTCTCTCTCTCTCTCTCTCTCTCTCTCTCTCTCTCTCTCTCTCTCTCTCAATTCCATTTTTCAATTTAAGGGCTTTATTGGCATGGGAAACGTATGTTAACATTGCCAAAGCAAGTGAAGTAGATAGTAAACAAAAGTGAAATAAACAATAGATATTAACAGTAAACATTACACTCAGAAGTTTCAAAAGAATAAAGACATTTCAAATGTCATATTCTCTCTCTCTCTCTCTCTCTCTCTCTCTCTCTCTCTCTCTCTCTCTCTCTCTCTCTCTCTCTCTCTCTCTCTCTCTCTCTCTCTCTCTCTCTCTCTCTCTCTCTCTCTCTCTCTCTCTCTCTCTCTCTCTCTCTCTCTCTCTCTCTCTCTCTCTCTCTCTCTCTCTCTCACAGTGTGTGTTTTCTCTCTCACTCCTTTCTTTCTCTACCAGCTGTCCCAGCCCACTCCTGTATTACTAGTGTGTGTGTGTGTGTGTACATGCTGTGGCTTGCAGAGAGACACATGATGTTCACATACAGCAGGGCCTTAATGTTATTTACGCCTACACATCCCAGAAGCCTTCACTCCCACTAACACAGGGTCATAGGTTAGAGGGAAGGGAGAAGAGAGCAGGTGGAGAGAGAGATACGTGGATAGAAGGATGCAGAAAGAGGAGAGAGGGATGAGTGGAGAGAGGGATGGGTGGAGAGAGGGATGAGTGGAGAGAGGGATGGGTGGAGAGAGGGATGAGATGAGAGAGGGATGAATGAGAGAGGGATGGGTGGAGAGAGGGATGGGTGGAGAGAGGGATGGGTGGAGAGAGGGATGGGTGGAGAGAGGGATGAGTGGAGAGAGGGATGGGTGGAGAGAGGGATGGGTGGAAAGAGGGATGAGTTGAGAGAGGGATGAATGAGAGAGGGATGGGTGGAGAGAGGGATGGGTGGAGAAAGGGTAGGGTGGAGAGTGGGATGAGTTGAGAGAGGGATGAATGAGAGAGGGATGGGTGGAGAGAGGGATGGGTGGAGAAAGGGTAGGGTGGAGAGTGGGATGAGTTGAGAGAGGGATGAATGAGAGAGGGATGGGTGGAGAGAGGGATGGTGGAGAGAGGGATGGGTGGAGAGAGGGATGAGATGAGAGAGGGATGAATGGAGAGAGGGATGAGATGAGAGAGGGATGAATGAGAGAGGGATGGGTGGAGAGAGGGATGAGTGGAGAGAGGGATGAATGGAGAGAGGGATGAATGGAGAGAGGGATGGGTGGAGAGAGGGATGAATGGAGAGAGGGATGAATGGAGAGAGGGATGAGTGGAGAGAGGAATGAGTTGAGAGAGGGATAAATCGAGAGAGGGATGGGTGGAGAGAGGGATGAATGGAGAGAGGGATGTGTGGAGAGAGGGATGGGTGGAGAGAGGGATGGGTGGAGAGAGGGATGAGTGGAGAGAGGGATGAATGGAGAGAGGGATGGGTGGAGAGAGGGATGGGTGGAGGTCTGAGTAGAGGTGGATCTGAGAGTCACCAGCAGCAAGAGCGACATCATTGATATACACAGAGAATAGAGTCGGCCCGAGAATTGAACCCTGTGGCACCCCCATAGAGACTGCCAGAGGTCCAGACAACAGGCCCTCTGAGAAGTAGTTGGTGAACCAGGCGAGGCAGTCATTTGAGAAACCAAGGCTATTTAGTCTGCCAATAAGAATGCGGTGGTTGACAGAGTCGAAAGCCTTGGCCAGGTCGATGAAGACGGCTGCACAGTACTGTCTTTTATTGATCACGGTTATTATATCGTTTAGGACCTTGAGCGTGGCTGAGGTGCACCCATGACCAGCTCGGAAACCAGATTGCATAGCGGAGAAGGTACGGTGGGATTCGAATTGGTCGGTGATCTGTTTATTAACTTGACTTTCAAATACTTTCCAAAGGCAGGGCAGGATGGATATAGGTCTGTAACAGTTTGGATCTAGAGTGTCACCCCCTTTGAAGAGGGGGATGACCGCGGCAGCTTTCCAATCTCTGGGGATCTCAGACGATATGAAAAAGAGAAGTTAAAGTTCCTTATAATGGATACATATAGACCTTTAGTAAGTCTGTTGGCTGTTGTCTAGTAGACCCATATAGACGGCGGTGCACAATTGGCCCAGCGTCGTCCGGGTTTGGCCGGTGTAGGCCGTCATTGTAAATAAGAATGTGTTCTTAACTGACTTGCCTAGTTAAATAAAGGTTAAATAAAAAATAAATAAAAAATAGACCTTCAGTCTGTTGGCTAGTAGATCTGGATTCAAATTCAGTTTAAAATCATTTCCTATAATTCCTCCGAGCTTGATTGCGCTTCAAGTTTAAAAGTTTAAACATATATTTGCCACGTGCACAGGATACAACAGGTGCAAAACAGTACAGTGAAATTCTTACATGAGAGCACTTTCCCAACAATGCAGTTATAATAATTATAATATACAGTATCAGTCAAAAGTTTGGACACCTACTCATTCAAGGGTTTTTCTTTATTTTTACTATTTTCTACATTGTAGAATAATAGTGAAGACATCACAACTATAAAATAACACATATGGAATAATGTAGTAACCTAAAAAGTATTAAATAAATTAAAATATATTTTAAAGTTGAGATTCCTCAAAGTAGCCACCCTTTGCCTCGATGACAGCTTTGCACACTTTTGGCATTCTCTCAACCAGCTTCACGAGGTAGTCACCTGGAATGCATTTCAATTAACAGGTGTGCCTTGTTAAAAGTTAATTTGTGGAATTTATTTCCTTCTTAATGCATTTGAGCCAAACAGTTGTGTTGTGACAAGGTACGGTTGGTATATAGAAGATAGCCCTATTTGGTAAAACAGCTCAAATAAGCAAAGAGAAACGACAGTCCATCACTACTTTAAGACATGAAGGTCAGTCAATCTGGGAAATTTCAAGAACTTTGAAAGTTTTTTCAAGTGCAGTCGCAAAAACCATCAAGCACTATGATGAAACTGGCTCTCATGAGGACCGCCACAGGAAAAGAAGACCCAGAGTTACCTCTGCTGCAGAGGATAAGTTCATTAGAGTTAACTGCACCTCAGATTGCAGCCCAAATAAATGCTTCACAGAGTTCAAGTAACAGACACATCTCAACATCAACTGTTCAGAGGAGACCGCGTGAATCAGGCCTTCATGGTCGAATTGCTGCAAAGAAACCACTACTAAAGGTCACCAACAAGAAGAAGAGACTTGCTTGGGCCAAGAAACACGAGCAATGGACATTAGACCGGTGGAAATCTGTCCTTTTGTCTGATGAGTCCAAATTTCAGATTTTTGGTTCCAACTGCCGTATCTTTGTGAGACGAAGACTAGATGAATGGATTATCTCTGCATGTGTGGTTCCCACCGTGAAGCATGGAGGAGGAGGTGTTATGGTGTGGGGGTGATTTGCTGGTGACACTGTCTGTGATTTACTTAGAATTCAAGGCACACTTAACCAGCATGGCTACCACAGCATTCTGCAGCGATACGCCATCCCATCTGGTTTGCGCTTAGTGGGACTATCATTTGTTTTTCAACAGGACAATGACCCACTACACCTCCAGGCAGTGTAAGGGTTATTTGACCAAGAAGGAGAGTGATGGAGTGCTGCATCAGATGACATGGCCTCCAGAATCACCCGACCGCAACCCAATTGAGATGGTTGAGAAGGAAAAGCAAACAACAAGTGCTCAGCATATGTGGGAACTCCTTCAAGAATGTTAGAAAACCATTCCAGGTGAAGCTGGTTGAGGGAATGCCAAGAGTGTGCAAAGCTGTCATCAAGGCAAGGGTGGCTACTAAAATATATTTTTCTTTGTTTAACACTTTTTGGGTTACTACATTATTCCATGTGTTATTTCATAGTTTTGATATTTTCACTATTATTCTACAATGTAAAAAATAGTAAAAAAATAAAGAAAAACCCTTGAATGAGTAGGTGTGTCCAAACTTTTGACTGGCACTGTAGATAATAATATAAAATATAATTAAAAAAACACACAAGAAGTACGATATGAACTAACAAAGATCCTGGAGTCAAATCAAATCAAATCAAATTTTATTGGTCACATGCGCCGAATACAACAGGTGCAGACATTGCAGTGAAATGCTTACTTACAGCCCTTAACCAACAGTGCATTTATTTTAAACAAAAAAAGTAAGAATAAAACAACAACAACAAAAAAGTGTTGAGAAAAAAAGAGCAGAAGTAAAATAAAGTGACAGTAGGGAGGCTATATATACAGTAAAATAAAGTGACAGTAGGGAGGCTATATATACAGGGGGGTACCGTTGCAGAGTCAATGTGCGGGGGCACCGGCTAGTTGAGGTAGTTGAGGTAATATGTACATGTGGGTAGAGTTAAAGTGACTATGCATAAATACTTAACAGAGTAGCAGCAGCGTAAAAAGGATGGGGTGGGGGGGCAGTGCAAATAGTCCGGGTAGCCATGATTAGCTGTTCAGGAGTCTTATGGCTTGGGGGTAGAAGCTGTTGAGAAGTCTTTTGGACCTAGACTTGGCACTCCGGTACCGCTTGCCGTGCGGTAGCAGAGAGAACAGTCTATGACTAGGGTGGCTGGAGTCTTTGACAATTTTGAGGGCCTTCCTCTGACACCGCCTGGTATAGAGGTCCTGGATGGCAGGGAGCTTTGCCCCAGTGATGTACTGGGCCGTACGCACTACCCTCTGTAGTGCCTTGCGGTCAGAGGCCAAGCAGTTGCCATACCAGGCGGTGATGCAACCAGTCAGGATGCTCTCGATGGTGCAGCTGTAGAATTTTTTGAGGATCTGAGGACCCATGCCAAATCTTTTTAGTCTCCTGAGGGGGAATAGGCTTTGTCGTGCCCTCTTCACGACTGTCTTGGTGTGTTTGGACCATGATAGTTCGTTGGTGATGTGGACACCAAGGAACTTGAAGCTCTCAACCTGTTCCACTACAGCCCCGTCGATGAGAATGGGGGCGTGCTCAGTCCTCTTTTTTTTCCTGTAGTCCACAATCATCTCCTTTGTCTTGGTCACGTTGAGGGAGAGGTTGTTGTCCTGGCACCACACGGCCAGATCTCTGACCTCCTCCCTATAGGCTGTCTCATCGTTGTCGGTGATCAGGTGGTTGTATATACAGGTCAGTGCCAGTACCTTATTCAATGTTCAGGGGTACTGAGGTGGGTTTACTGTGTACATGTAAACAGGAGTAAAATGACCAGTAGCAGGATAAATACAGGGCCTTCAGAAAGTATTCACACCCCTTGACTTTTTACACATTTTGTTGTGTTACATAAAGTGGGGAGAACAAGTATTTGATACACTGCCGATTTTGCAGGTTTTCCTACTTACAAATCATGTAGAGGTCTGTAATCCAGAAAATCACATTGTATGATTTTTAAGTAATTAATTTGCATTTTATTGCATGACATAAGTATTTGATACATCAGAAAAGCAGAACTTAATATTTGGTACAGAAACCTTTGTTTGCAATTACAGAGATCATACGTATCCTGTAGGTCTTGACCAGGTTTGCACACACTGCAGCAGGGATTTTGGCCCACTCCTCCATACAGACCTTCTCCAGATCCTTCAGGTTTCGGGGCTGTCACTGAAGCCATATGGACTTTCAGCTCCCTCCAAAGATTTTCTATTGGGTTCAGGTCTGGAGACTGGCTAGGCCACTCCAGGACCTTGAGATGCTTCTTACGGAGCCACTCCTTAGTTGCCCTGGCTGTGTGTTTTGGGTCGTTGTCATGCTGGAAGACCCAGCCACGACCCATCTTCAATGCTCTTACTGAGGGAAGGAGGTTGTTGGCCAAGATCTCGCGATACATGGCCCCATCCATCCTCCCCTCAATACGGTGCAGTCGTCCTGTCCCCTTTGCAGAAAAGCATCCCCAAATAATGATGTTTCCACCTCCATGCTTCACGGTTGGGATGGTGTTCTTGGGGTTGTACTCATCCTTCTTCTTCCTCCAAACACGGCGAGTGGAGTTTAGACCAAAAAGCTCTATTTTTGTCTCATCAGACCACATGACCTTCTCCCATTCCTCCTCTGGATCATCCAGATGGTCATTGGCAAACTTCAGACGTGCCTGGACATGCGCTGGCTTGAGCAGGGGGACCTTGCGTACGCTGCAGGATTTTAATCCATGACGGCGTAGTGTGTTACTAATGGTTTTCTTTGAGACTGTGGTCCCAGCTCTCTTCAGGTCATTGACCAGGTCCTGCCGTGTAGTTCTGGGCTGATCCCTCACCTTCCTCATGATCATTGATGCCCCACGAGGTAGGATCTTGCATGGAGCCCCAGACCGAGGGTGATTGACCGTCATCTTGAACTTCTTCCATTTTCTAATAATTGCGCCAACAGTTGTTGCCTTCTCACCAAGCTGCTTGCCTATTGTCCTGTAGCCCATCCCAGCCTTGTGCAGGTCTACAATTTTATCCCTGATGTCCTTACACAGCTCTCTGGTCTTGGCCATTGTGGAGAGGTTGGAGTCTGTTTGATTGAGTGTGTGGACAGGTGTCTTTTATACAGGTAATGAGTTCAAACAGGTGCAGTTAATACAGGTAATGAGTGGAGAACAGGAGGGCTTCTTAAAGAAAAACTAACAGGTCTGTGAGAGCCAGAATTCTTACTGGTTGGTAGGTGATCAAATACTTATGTCATGCAATAAAATGCAAATTAATTACTTAAAAATCATACAATGTGATTTTCTGGATTTTGAAGTGTACCTATGATAACCATTACAGACCTCTACATGCTTTGTAAGTAGGAAAACCTGCAAAATCGGCAGTGTATCAAATACTTGTTCTCCCCACTGTATTGGGATTAAAATGGATTTCATTGTCTTATTTTTTTCAACTATCTACACAAATACTATGTAATGTCAAAATGGAAGACAAATTCTAACTTTTTTAAAGATTAATGAAAAACAAAACACTAATATATCTTGATTAGATAAGTATTCAACCCCGAGTCCCAACATTCTTCTGTGGAAATGTCAGTACTTCAGCATAACGTTTCCTACAGGTTTCCTAATTGTTCTTTTTAAGGTAATGTTCTGAAATTGTTCTCAGAACTTAAAGAAAACGTTCAGAGAACGTTCTAAGAATGTTATTTAAAAACATTCTCAACAAAACTCTCTCTATCCTCTATCTTGTTAAGTATGTTCAGGTGTGTTGGCTATGCACACTAATTGGCCACACCTGATCTTAATGAGTGCTTGTTTCCTTTGAAATGGGATCTGTTTGAATAGACTAAAATGAACAGCTTTGTATGCATACAAAAACATGGCATGCTAGCTCCAACCTGGTGGCGCAGTTGACTAATTTCATGAATAGAGAACACAAGATTATAGGTTTGAATCTCACTGCCATGTCACAATAAAAAAGAAGTGCGTTTGCATGATTAATGCCTCAGGAAATTAATTTCCATGTGCCCTATCTGTGCTTGGAGTTCAAAAAAATTTAACCCAAAAGAAACTAGCAATTTTATTAAAGTCTTATTGAAACAAACATTCAGTGAAAGTTTAAAGTAACCTCCAAATAACCATTTCGGTTCTCTGAGCGTTAATAGAACCTCCCAGGAAAACTTTCAAGGAACCAGAGTAAAATGTTCTCAGGACCTCCCTGCAACCTAAAACATTCCCAGAACAGGAAAAATGTTCACTTCTGTGCTAAGAACTTTAAAAAAAAAAACGTATTGCTTTGTTCCCACAACCAATGTGAATCCAAAGATATACGTTCCTACAACTTCCAACTTCCAACTCAGTTCGTAGAGCATGGCGCTTGCAACACCAGGATTGTGGGTTCGATTCCCACAGGGGACCAGTACGGGAAAAAGTAAGAACATTTATGAAGTCGCTCTGGATAAGTGTCTGCTAAATGACTCAAATGTAAAATGAACCAATTGTGCTAGCTAGGTTCTGACCTGTGAAACGGACTCTTACCTTAAACTAATTTTAACCAATTCTGAAATGAAATATCGGTTAGCAGGTCAGGAGTGTCCAAATAGCCTTTTCCGCGTTCCAATAATATCTCCTTTCTCCTGAAATGTGCACTCATTCAGTACTTTTCACAAATCAAGAGGGAATTTTCACCATATTTCTTAAACAGTAATTTCTTCTGAAATGAGTGTAGGGAAGTGAACAAGTGCACACTTTGTGAGGATGGATGGATAATTGGGACACAGCCATTTTTTTTAAACCCTGGTCTGGTGTCCAGTACTACACGTTGTTAAGGGTTAAAAACGCTGGACAATGATCGCTGTAGGAGACAGTTGAGGTCGAAACTAATGACTCGTAAGGGACAGAGGAGTGGATGTTTCTACACGTGCTCAAATGACCACTTAATGAAGCATGACATTGGTTATTGGTTATGAACGACTGAGAGAGGGAGGAGAGGTGCGGAGCGATAATGGAGGAAGGTGATGGAGAGAAGGAGAAAAAATGAGTAGAGAAAATTCATTAGAGAGAATGAGAGAAGGGAGAAGAGGAGAGGGGAGAGAGAAAGTGGTAGGGGCTGTGGTGAAAGAAGAGGGTGAGAGAAATAGAGGAGAGGAGAAAATAGAAGAGAAGAGGAGAGGAAAGGAGAGAGGAGAGGAGGAGAGGAGGGAAGAAGAGAAGAGAGGAGAGAGGAGAGAAAAGAAGAGAAGAGGAGAGAGGAGAGAGGAGAGAAGAGAAGAGAAGTGGAGAGAAGAGGAGAGGAGAGAGGCGGAGAGGAGAGGAAAGGAGAGAGGAGAGGAGGAGAGGAGGAGAGGAGAGAGGAGAGAGGAGAGGAGAAGAGAAGAGATGAGGAGAGAGAGGAGAGAGGAGGAGGTGAGAAGAGAAGAGAAGAGGAGAGGAGAGGAGAGGAGAGGAGAGGAGAGGAGAGGAGAGGAGAGGAGAGGAGAGGAGAGGAGAGGAGAGGAGAGGAGAGGAGAGGAGAGGAGAGGAGAGGAGAGGAGAGGAGAGGAGAGGAGAGAAGAGAAGAGAAGAGAAGAGAAGAGAAGAGAAGAGAAGAGAAGAGAAGAGAAGAGAAGAGAAGAGAAGAGAAGAGAAGAGAAGAGGTAAACAGATGTAAGGACTAGTTAGAAAGTAAGAAGAACAACAACAAAATCACAGATGTGTGTTGCAGGTTTGGCTCAACTCCTTTCTCAGTACCGCTCTACTATAGGCAGTCAAGTTCATATGTGCTCATCATGCATAGAACTGTAAAAATATACGCATCAGCATAATCAACATTAAACCTATCGGCACTGACACACAAATGCAGAAGTTGAACTATACATTAGTGTGGAACCGCAAGAAACGTATGGAACAGTGGAATAAAAATCACTCAATCATGCATGGTGTCTCATCAATTAAACTAAACTGCTGAGACGCATATTATATAGGCCTATTGGCACACAAACCATAGAAATCACATGAATTGGAATTTCACTATTTAAATATAGTATTAGCATATAAGTATAGAAACCCAATGTGAATTTAAATGGTATATTGGCATGAAATACAATATATTGGCATGCAAACATTGAAAAACCATATTATTAATATAGCCATATAAACATGCCTAATAAACTGGAACCAAACTGTTAAACTACATAGAGTATATTGATGTGCAACCATAAAAACACATTGAACCTGAACTATTAAACACGTTGTCTCACTGAATTGTAAACAACATACAAATTGGAAGTGAACTGTTAATCAGAATTCAGTGTATTTCCTCAACGCTGTATGTATTAGATCTGTGTGTGTGTGTGTGCGTGCATGTGTGTGTATGTGTGTGTGTGTGTGTTAGACCATATGCATGGATAGGAGAGGCCAGTGGCTGTAGTGAACTGAGTGTGATGTGAACAGACAGAAACCAGCTACTGTAATGATTCATCTATACACAGAGTGAACTGTATTACACTCCCCCATGCAGTCCTCTGTACACACACACACACACACACACACACACACACACACACACACACACACACACACTCCCTCTCGCTCTGCATCTTCCACTGTTCTCCCCACCCCCCCCCCAGTGTAGTGGGAACGTGCAGAAGGCATGAATATTGATAACAGTAGGGGCTGAGTCCCAAATGACAACAAAGGAGACTACCTCGAAAAACAATCGAGGCGCAATAACATTTTAAATTGATGGATTTGAGAACGTAAAGACTGAAAGTTAGCATGACACAGAATTCAAGGCCAAGAAACTCCTGGCAGATCAACTCAAACTAGACCCTAAACTCATGGAGATGGAGAGGGAGGATAGGAATGGCACTTTGTTCCCCGATGGATGACCCAGTTCTATGGTACCAGTCAGTTTGGCTCAGTTCTATGGTACCAGTCAGTCAGTAGCTCAGCTGGTAGAGCACGGCGCTTGTAACGCCAAGGTAGTGGGTTCGATCCCCGGGACCACCCATACACAAAATGTTTGCATGCATGACTGTAAGTCGCTTTGGATAAAAGCGTCTGCTAAATGGCATATTATTATTACATTACCAGTCAGTTTGGCTCAGATCTATAGAACCAGTCAGTTTGGCTCAGATCTATAGAACCAGTCAGTTTGGCTCAGATCTATAGAACCAGTCAGTTTGGCTCAGATCTATAGAACCAGTCAGTTTGGCTCAGATCTATAGAACCAGTCAGTTTGGCTCAGATCTATAGAACTAGTCAGTTTGGCTCAGATCTATAGAACCAGTCAGTTTGGCCCAGATCTATAGAACCAGTCAGTTTGGCCCAGATCTATAGAACCAGTCAGTTTGGCCCAGATCTATAGTGGTGAAACTGCTCAGGTTCAAAGACAAGGAGGAGATTCTCAGGAGAGCCAAGTGCCTGAAGGGAACCAAAATCTTCATCAATGAAGACTTCTCCGAAAAGGTACGCCTCAAAAGAAAGTAACTACTGTCCACGACTAATTGAAGAACGAAAGAAAGGCAACATCGCATACCTGAAGTTTGATCAGCTGGTCAGTCACCTCCCCCCTCGCAGGCCTCTGGCAAGTGACTCCGCTATAGTCAAATTATTTGACACACACACACACACACACACACACCGCAATTTAACAACCCTGTATAGCAGTTAATCTAATTTCAAGAAAAGCTTATTTTCTATGGAGGACTAAAAGTGCCACAATTAAATAAATAAATACACCATTAAATAATTACTTAAATGTGTCATTAATTAATTAAAATTAGAATTAAATACATAAATGTGTTATTAAATGTGTCATTAATTAATTCAAATACCGATTCATTTTATGTAAAATACATATATAATAATTTCACTATTTACATTTACATTTCATGGTCCTGCGTTGGAGTGCTTCCTGAATTACTTAAAACTGTCAAACTGACCCATCAAAAGTTGGTAGGCGGAACCTAACGCCTGATTGGTTACCCTCTGCATCAAGCCAAGACAAATCAATTCCGGATAATGTCAGCAGGTCCTGCTTCTACATCCTCTGCTAAGTTTAAAATGTCTCTAACCAACTCCCTGGAAAGTTCACGGAGATCCTCCATTGTCTCTATCCAGGTTGGCCTACTCTACTTCAGACCAAAGCAATGGATCAGACTAGATTCGCGTTAGCCCCGCCCACTGACTTTGATGGGTCAGTTTGACAGTTTTAAGTAATTCATGAATCACTGCAATGCAGGATCATGAAATGTAAATGTAAATAGTGAAATAATTATATGTATTTTACATAAAATGAATCGGTATTTGAATTAATTAATGATACATTTAATTACACATTTATGTATTTAATTCTAATTTGAATTAATTAATGACACATTTAAGTAATTATTTAATGGTGTATTTATTTATTTAATTGTGGCACTTTTAGTCCTCCATAATTTTCTACCTTTCATTTGAATGTTCGCAGTCTTCCTAAAAATCATGACCACCTTGTTCATTATCTGTCTTCTCTCAGTCATGAATGTTCGTTCCATTGTTGCCATTTTAGAAACATGGTTGATTGAAGAAACAGCCGTGCTTTATGACACGTCTCCTCATAATGCTGCTCACCACTGTAGAACATCAAGAGCGGGAGGAGGAGTGGCCATTTTAGTTCATAAGCGTTTTAAATTCTTTGTAAGGGAGGACCTTGCACTTACGTCTGATAACATTGATGTTGAATCTCTTTTCGTATAAATTATTTTGCAACTTGTGGACAAAATCTTTACCGCCGACAATGAAATTACAATTTGAAATGACAATGACAATTTACAACGACAATGAATACGCTCTTGGCATCTTTTTAGATTTATCCAAAGCATTTGACTATTACTTTCTAAATTGCATTATTACGGTTTTCATGATTATACATATAATTGGCTATATACAGTTGTTATGTTTATGATAGAGAACGATTTGTTTATGCAAACGACTGTGCATCTACCAGGGCCAAGATAGCCTGTGGCGTGCTAATTGATAATTGAACCTTTGTTATTCCTAATCTATATCAATGACCTTGCTGCTGTGTCTTCTACTGTACTTCCCATTCTCTTTGCTGATGATACCAATCTGATTTTATCAGACAATAATTTTGACTCATTAATTAATGAAGCCAACTTAGGCATGGCCAAATTTTCTGAATGGTTCCAGATAAAGAAATGATCTTTAAATGTTTAAAAAATCCAACTTTATTGTATTCACTAGTAAGAATAAGAAATATTGTAATTTTCTTTTTAAAAAAGAGCTAGAATCTAAATTGCTGCGAATTAAACAGAACAAGTCATATCCACTAGATTCCTCTGAGTTCTAATTGATAAAAGGTTACCCTGGAAAGATCATATTCAATTTGTCTGTAGCAAGATTAGTGGTTTGGTTCATCAGGCTTGCTTCCTAACTCTATACTATAGCTTAATTGACCCATATCTCATTTACTGTAATATTATCTGGGCCAGTACATATGCCTCCTACCTACACAAATTACTCACCATACAAAATATATTTGCAATACTAGTCACCTCCTCTAATTACCTGGCTCCATCTGCACTTTTGTTTAAGAAACTCAATATCTTGTCTTTTTACGATGTTAATGTACGCCAATTTATGCATTTTCATCTACAAATACTCATACCTCCCAGACAGTTTACCTAAACCCTTCAATGGATTCTTCCAGGTTAATTCTGAAATCCATCTATATAACAGAAGACACTGTGATAACCTTCACCCTCCCCACTGCCACACCTCACACAGTCCATTCTCTATCAGATATAGAGGTACCATACTCTGGAATTCTTATCTTCACATTGCCAAAACATCATCATCCCTCAGTAACTTCAAGCGAAGACTGGTGGTCAGCCTGATGAACCAAACTACTCAGTGATCTCCCCCATATAGCCTAACTCTCACACACACACGCACACATGCACACACACATTTAAACAAAACAATATATGATTACTAATCAACTCATTTATACATTTATAATTAGTAGGTTTTGTTATCTGTTTTAACAAACCTTTTTTATTTTGGTACTTATGTATTGTATATTGTTTTTTTGTGGTGTGGTTTTCATATAAGCCCTTGGCCTTCCAACCACACCTTCACACCATTTTTTTTGTTTTAATCAGTTTTTATCTGTATTGTTGTCTATGACTTGTTTTCTTTGGTGCAAATCAATAAAATACATATATATTTTTTAAATCCTTCAAGGAGTGAACAGCAGTCAATTGGGTGCTAGCTCGAAAACCCAATATTAGCATGCATTTTGTGAACAAGAAGTACAACATTACAAATATTTTCAGAGATGTGAGATAATTAACTTGTTCTCTGTAATATCATATAGATTTGGAATCGTGGCATTACGTACTTTTGAGGAAAATATGCAGGTTACCCCGACTTTGAGATTGCGAGCATGACAACGTGAACGTGATTGGTCGACAGTTTGCTGGGTGGGGGCGTTTTACGTTCCCCCATTCATTGCCC
Source organism: Coregonus lavaretus (assembly GCF_964263955.1). NCBI lineage: Eukaryota > Metazoa > Chordata > Actinopteri > Salmoniformes > Salmonidae > Coregonus > Coregonus lavaretus. The sequence goes on along the minus strand of NW_028165538.1, from coordinate 13,564 downwards.
AATGGGATTCGTATCTCCTTCTTTCTATAATATTTCTGCCGTTGTGGATGGGGGAGGCGAATGGGCATAATCCCATGGTTCCGGATCCAAAGGTAGCGTATTCAGTCAGGGTGGTAGACATTCATTTTAATTGTTTTATTTTTAACCCTACCCCAAACCTTAACCATTAGGAATGAATGCCTAAAATTAATGTTTTAACCCCATCCAAAACATTAATTAAGCCTTATCTATTCGGAAGGATAGGTAGCAGGAGGAGCAACCCAGGGTGTCAAGAACACTTCGAAATTTGACATTTGGAGCAACTTCGAAACTTGACGTTTGGCGAAATGCGGGTCTCAGTCAAATTGGTAAAACCGTGAGATCTTGTTGCGATCTGATCCTGGTTCCTCTGAAGGTTTTTCCTCTACAGTGAATGGAGGGTGTCTGTCTCTTTACACATTTCTATAGGTCCTGTGTGGCTCAGTTAGAAACAGTTAGAAACACCAAGGTTGTGGGTTCAATTCCCACAGGGATCAGTTGCCTTGGATAAAAGCTATGTCTGCTAAGTGGCACACATAGACATGATTCCCCTGTTGCCTGGGCCAGATATGAAGCATTCTAGGCTCTCTCTGCCTCTGTGTTTAAGTACATTACGTCTGAAGAATGAGTGTGTGAAGAAGCTCAATTCTCCCTGAATTGCTTTGTGATAGAGAGAGAAAGAGAGAGAGAGAGAGTGAGAAAGAGAGAGAGAGAGAGAGAGACCACGTATTCACCCTGCACACCCTAATTGACAAACAAACAAACCAAAACAAAGGCAAAGTCTTCTCTTGATTTGTTGATTTCAAAAAAGCTTTTGACTCAATTTGGCATGAGGGTCTGCTATACAAATTGATGGAAAGTGGGGTTGCGGGAAAAACATACGTAGCTCAGTTGGTAGAGCATGGCGCTTGCAACGCCAGGGTTGTGGGTTCGATTCCCACGGGGGGCCAGTATGAAAAATGTATGCACTCACTAACTGTAAGTCGCTCTGGATAAGAGCATCTGCTAAATGACTAAAATGTAAAATTATAAAATCCATGTACACAAACAACAAGTGTGAGGTTAAAATTGGCAAAAAACACACACATTTCTTTCCAGAGGGCCGTGGGGTGAGACAAGGATGCAGTTTAAGCCCCACCATCATCAACATATAGAGTGGGGAGAACAAGTATTTGATACACTGCCGATTTTGCAGGTTTTCCTACTTACAAAGCATGTAGAGGTCTGTCATTTTTATCATAGGTACACTTCAACTGTGAGAGACGGAATCTAAAACAAAAATCCAGAAAATCACATTGTATGATTTTTAAGTAATACATTTGCATTTTATTGCATGACATAAGTATTTGATACATCAGAAAAGCAGAACTTAATATTTGGTACAGAAACCTTTGTTTGCAATTACAGAGATCATACGTTTCCTGTAGGTCTTGACCAGGTTTGCACACACTGCAGCAGAGATTTTGGCCCACTCCTCCATACAGACCTTCTCCAGATCCTTCAGTTTTCGGGGCTGTTGCTGGGCAATACGGACTTTCAGCTCCCTCCAAAGATTTTCTATTGGGTTCAGGTCTGGAGACTGGCTAGGCCACTCCAGGACCTTGAGATGCTTCTTACGGAGCCACTCCTTAGTTGCCCTGGCTGTGTGTTTCGGGTCGTTGTCATGCTGGAAGACCCAGCCACGACCCATCTTCAATGCTCTTACTGAGATCTCGCGATACATGGCCCCATGCCATCCTCCCCTCAATACGGTGCAGTCGTCCTGTCCCCTTTGCAGAAAAGCATCCCCAAATAATGATGTTTCCACCTCCATGCTTCACGGTTGGGATGGTGTCTTGGGGTTGTACTCATCCTTCTTCTTCCTCCAAACACGGCGAGTGAAGTTTAGACCAAAAAGCTCTATTTTTGTGTCATCAGACATTTACATTTACGTCATTTAGCAGAAGCTCTTATCCAGAGCGACTTACAGCTAGTGAATACATATATATATAATATTATTTTTCTATATACTGGCCCCCCGTGGGAATCGAACCCACAACCCTGGTGTTGCAAATGCCATGCTCTATCAACTGAGCTACATCCCTGCCGGCCATTCCCTCCCCTAACCTGGACGACGCTGGGCCAATTGTGCGCTGCCCCATGGGTCTCCCGGTCGCGGCCGGCTGCGACAGAGCCTGGATTCGAACCAGGATCTCTAGTGCCACAGTTAGCACTACTCTGGATCATCCAGATGGTCATTGGCAAACTTCAGACGGGCCTGGACATGCGCTGGCTTGAGCAGGGGGACCTTGCGTGCGCTGCAGGATTTTAAATCCATGACGGTGTAGTGTGTTACTAATGTTTTTTTTTTAGACTGTGGTCTCAGCTCTCTTCAGGTCATTGACCAGGTCCTGCCGTGTAGTTCTGGGCTGATCCCTCACCTTCCTCATGATCATTGATGCCCCACGAGGTGAGATCTTGCATGGAGCCCCAGACTGAGGGTGATTGACCGTCATCTTGAACTTCTTCCATTTTCTAATAATTGCGCCAACAGTTGTTGCCTTCTCACCAAGCTGCTTGCCTATTTGTCCTGTAGCCCATCCCCAGCCTTGTGCAGGTCTACAATTTCATCCCTGATGTCCTTACACTGCTCTCTGGTCTTGGCCATTGTGGAGAGGTTGGAGTCTGTTTGATTGAGTGTGTGGACAGGTTTCTTTTATACAGGTAACAAGTTCAAACAGGTGCAGTTAATACAGGTAATGAGTGGAGAACAGGAGGGCTTCTTAAAGAAAAACTAACACGTCTGTGAGAGCCGGAATTCTTACTGGTTGGTAGGTGATCAAATACTTACGTCATGCAATAAAATGCAAATGTAATTACTTACAAATCATACATGTGATTTTCTGGATTTTTGTTTTAGATTCCGTCTCACAGTTGAAGTGTACCTATGATAAAAATTACAGACCTCTACATGCTTTGTAAGTAGGAAAATCTGCATAATCGGCAGTGTATCAAATACTTGTTCTCCCCACTGTATATCAACGAATTGGTGAGGGCACTAGAACAGTCCTGCAGCACTCGGCCTCACCTACTAGAATCTGAAGTCAAATGTCTACTGTTTGCTGATGATCTGGTGATTATGTCATCAACCAAGGAGGGCCTACAGCAGCACATATATCTTCTGCACAGACTCTGTCAGACCTGGGCCCTGACAATAAATCTCAGTAAGACAAAAAATTATGGTGTTCCGAAAAAGGTCCAGTTGCCCTAGAGCACACAAAAAGCTATACATACCTCGGCCTAAACATCAGCGCCACAGGTAACTTCCACAAAGCTGTGAACGATCTGAGAGACAAGGCAAGAAGGGCCTTCTATGCCATCAAAAGGAACATACAATTTGACATACCAATTAGGATCTGGCTAAAAATACTTGAATCAGTTATAGAACCCATTGCCCTTTATGATTGTGTTGTCTGGGGTCTGCTCACCAACCAAGAATTTACAAAATGGGACAAGCACCAAATTGAGACTCTGCATGCAGAATTCTGCTAAAATATCCCCAGTGTACAACGAAAAACACCAAATAATGCATGCAGAGCAGAATAAGGCCGATACCCGCTAATTATCAAAATCCAGAAAAGAGCCGTTAAATTCTATAACCACTTAACATGAAGCGATTCCCAAACCTTTCATAACAAAGCCATCACCTACAGAGAGATGAACTTGGAGAAGAGTCCCCTAAGTAAGCTGGTCCAGGGGCTCTCTTCACAAACACAAACAGACCCCTCAGAGCCGCAGGACAACAACAACAACAACAACACAATTAGACACAACCAAATCATGAGAAAACAAAAAGAGAATTACTTGACACATTGGAAAGAATTAACAATAAAACAGAGCAAACTAGAATGCTATTTGGCCCTAAACAGAGAGTACACAGTAGCAGAATACCTGACCACTGTGACTGACCCAAACTTAAGGAAAGCTTTGACTATGTACAGACTCAGTGAGCATAGCCTTGCTATTGAGAAAGGCTGCCGTAGGCAGACCTGGCTCTCAAGAGAAGACAGGCTATGTGCACACTGCCCACAAAATGAGGTGGAAACTGAGCTGCACTTCCTAACCTCCTGCCAAATGGATGACCATATTAGAGACACATATTTCCCTCAGATTTCAGAGATTCACAAAGAATTAGAAAACAAACCCAATTTTGATAAACTCCCTTATCTACTAGGTGAAAAACCACAGTGTGCCATCACAGCAGCAAGATTTGTGACCTGTTGCCACAAGAAAGGGCAACCAATGAAGAACAAAGACAATTGTAAATACAACCCATATGTATGTTTATTTGTTTTCCCATTTGTACTTTAACTATTGGCACATTGTTACAACACTGTATATATACATAATATGACATTTGAAGTGTCTTTATTCTTTTGAAACTTCTGAGTGTAATGTTTACTGTTAATATTTATTGTTTATTTCACTTTTGTTTACTATCTACTTCACTTGCTTTGGCAATGTTAACATATGTTTCCCATGCCAATAAAGCCCATTGAATTAAATTGAATTGAATTGAGAGAGAGAGAGAGAGAGAGAGAGGTCTACCTTGGAGTGAGCAGCCATTTCAGGGTGTTTAGTGTCTCCTGTTCTTCTGTCTGTAAGCCTAATGTGGTGGATCTTTACCACAATAGTGTTTCTGACAGCAGCTCCACCATCACAGACCATTATTAAATAAAGGAGTTCTGGGTTGAATGCTTCAAAGAGGGAGTTTTCTTTTGGTTAACTTTCACTGTGACCCAAATGGCACCCTATTCCCTACAAAGTGCCATAGGGTTCTGTGAATGGTGAATATGGCGCCATTTGGGAAGCCATTTGGGAAGCAGTGCTGTGTGAGAGCCGTCTTCACTGAGCGGGGAAATCGATCAAACGCACTCCTCCATTAATCCTACATTGACTTCAGTGAGAAGAAATACGTTTTACAGGAAAAGTGTGTTTCTCTCCACTCTTCACCCTCCATTGTTCACACTCCCCCTTCACCCCCCCTTCACCCTCCCCTGTTCACCCCTCCCATATTCACCCTCCCCTGTTAACCCTCTCTGTTCAACCTCCCATATTCACCCTCCCCCTTCACCCCTCCCCTGTTCACCCTCCCCTGTTCACCCTCCCCTTGTTCACCCATCCCCTCTCCACCCCTACCCTGTTCACCCTCCCTTGGTCACCCCTTTCCTGTTCACCCCTCCCCTGTTCACCCTCCCCCCTGTTCACCCTCCCCCCTGTTCACCCTCCCCCCTGTTCACCCCTCCTCTGTTCACCCCTCCTCTGTTCAGCCCTCCTCTGTCCACCCCTCCTCTGTTCACCCTCCCCTGTCCACCCCTCCCCTGTTCACCCCTCCTCTGTCCACCCCTCCTCTGTTCACCCTCCTCTGTTCACCTCCCCTGTTCAACCCTCCTCTATTCACCCTCCCCTGTTCAACCCTCCTCTGTTCAACCCTCCTCTGTTCACCCTCCTCTGTTCACCCTCCCCTGTTCACCCCTCCTCTGTTCACCCTCCTCTGTTCAACCCTCCTCTGTTCACCCTCCTCTGTTCAACCCTCCCCTGTCCAACCCTCCCCTGTTCAACCCTCCCCTGTTCAACCCTCCTCTGTTCACCCTCCTCTGTTCAACCCTCCTCTGTTCACCCTCCTCTGTTCAACCCTTCTCTGTTCACCCTCCTCTGTTCAACCCTCCTCTGTTCACCCTCCTCTGTTCAACCCTTCTCTGTTCACCCTCCTCTGTTCAACCCTCCTCTGTTCACCCTCCTCTGTTCAACCCTTCTCTGTTCACCCTCCTCTGTTCAATCCTCCTCTGTCCACCCCTCCTCTGTTCACCCTCCTCTGTTCAACCCTCCCCTGTTCACCCCTCCTCTGTTCAACCCTCCCCTGTTCACCCCTCCTCTGTTCAACCCTCCTCTGTTCAACCCTCCTCTGTTCACCCTCCCCTGTCCACCCCTTCCCTGTTCACCCCTTCCCTGTTCACCCCTCCTCTGTCCACCCCTCCCCTGTCCACCCCTCCCCTGTCCACCCCTCCCCTGTCCACCCCTTCCCTGTTCACCCCTCCTCTGTCCACCCCTCCCCTGTCCACCCCTCCCCTGTTCAACCCTCCTCTGTTCAACCCTCCTCTGTTCACCCTCCTCTGTTCACCCCTCCCCTGTTCAACCCTCCCCTGTCCAACCCTCCCCTGTTCAACCCTCCCCTGTTCAACCCTCCTCTGTTCACCCTCCTCTTTTCAACTCTCCTCTGTTCAACCCTCCTCTGTTCACCCTCCTCTGTTCACCCTCCTCTGTTCACCCTCCTCTGTTCAACCCTCCTCTGTTCAACCCTCCCCTGTCAGAACTTCATAGAGATGTTTTAGTGGTGATGTGTGTGTCTGCGTGACTTATACATGTACACGTTTGTTTAGTAAACACACACACGCACACCACACACACACACACACACACACACACACACACAATCTCTCTTTCTCTCACACAAACACACACATAAACACACACAGACAGAGCGGATAATCTGTCTGATTGAAGAGCTTTCAGATGGGTAATTAAATTTCCCAGCGATCTGCCACGGTGGCTGCACACACAAACACACAGACACACATATGGATCCGTCGTGGTGGCTACACACAGATCCTGTGTTCTGGGACCAGACGAGTAAAACCAGAAGCAATAACACACACAGTTATTACCACAGAGATGGAGGGAGGGAGGGAGGGAGGGAGGGAGGGAGAGGGAGTGAATGAGAGAGGGAGTGAATGAGGGAGGGAGGGAGGGAGGGAGGGAGGGAAGAAAAAGGTAGGAAGAGAGTTAGAGAGGAAGTGAGAAAGAGAGGGGTCATATTTCAAGTTGACAAGGACATAATAAACACAGAGGCCATAAACTAAACCCTAAGATTACAGTTCATCCAGTGCTAGTAATCAACAAGATCTTATAGTTTCACTTCGCAATTCGACTTATTATGGATTACTTCTGCATGGTTACATGATTAATTCCATGTGGTTACAGGGTAAAAGCAGAAACAACTCAAAGGGTTAAGTTTCGGTATTAATTCAGAGTGGTTAAAGTTTAGGGAACAAAATAATCCAGAAAATCACATTGTATGATTTTTAAGTAATTAATTTGCATTTTATTGCATGACATAAGTATTTGATCACCTACCAACCAGTAAGAATTCCGGCTCTCACAGACCTGTTAGTTTTTCTTTAAGAAGCCCTCCTGTTCTCCACTCATTAACTGTATTAACTGCACCTGTTTGAACTCGTTACCTGTATAAAAGACACCTGTCCACACACTCAATCAAACAGACTCCAACCTCTCCACAATGGCCAAGATCAGAGAGCTGTGTAAGGACATCAGGGATGAAATTGTAGACCTGCACAAGGCTGGGATGGGCTACAGGACAATAGGCAAGCAGCTTAGTGAGAAGGCAACAACTGTTGGCGCAATTATTAGAAAATGGAAGAAGTTCAAGATGACGGTCAATCACCCTCGGTCTGGGGCTCCATGCAAGATCTCACCTCGTGGGGCATCAATGATCATGAGGAAGGTGAGGGATCAGCCCAGAACTACACGGCAGGACCTGGTCAATGACCTGAAGAGAGCTGGGACCACAGTCTCAAAGAAAACCATTAGTAACACACTACGCCGTCATGGATTAAAATCCTGCAGCGCACGCAAGGTCCCCCTGCTCTAGCCAGCGCATGTCCAGGCCCGTCTGAAGTTTGCCAATGACCAACTGGATGATCCAGAGGAGGAATGGGAGAAGGTCATATGGTCTGATGAGACAAAAATAGAGCTTTTTGGTCTAAACTCCACTCGCCGTGTTTGGAGGAAGAAGAAGGATGAGTACAACCCCAAGAACACCATCCCAACCGTGAAGCATGGAGGTGGAAACATCATTCTTTGGGGATGCTTTTCTGCAAAGGGGACAGGACGACTGCACCGTATTGAGGGGAGGATGGATGGGGCCATGTATCGCGAGATCTTGGCCAACAACCTCCTTCCCTCAGTAAGAGCATTGAAGATGGGTCGTGGCTGGGTCTTCCAGCATGACAACAACCCGAAACACACAGCCAGGGCAACTAAGGAGTGGCTCCGTAAGAAGCATCTCAAGGTCCTGGAGTGGCCTAGCCAGTCTCCAGACTTGAACCCAATAGAAAATCTTTGGAGGGAGCTGAAAATCCGTATTGCCCAGCGACAGCCCCGAAACCTGAAGGATCTGGAGAAGGTCTGTATGGAGGAGTGGGCCAAAATCCCTGCTGCAGTGTGTGCAAACCTGGTCAAGACCTACAGGAAACGTATGATCTCTGTAATTGCAAACAAAGGTTTCTGTACCAAATATTAAGTTCTGCTTTTCTGATGTATCAAATACTTATGTCATGCAATAAAATGCAAATTAATTACTTAAAAATCATACAATGTGATTTTCTGGATTTTTGTTTTAGATTCCGTCTCTCACAGTTGAAGTGTACCTATGATAAAAATTACAGACCTCTACATGCTTTGTAAGTAGGAAAACCTGCAAAATCGCAGTGTATCAAATACTTGTTCTCCCCACTGTATCAGTCTAGCAAACAATAAAAAAAAATGTATCCTTGAGTTAATAAAGTAGCACACAAACTTGGTCTCTTTCTTTTGAGTAAGGCAGCTCCAAAATGCAGCCGTTTCAATACTGTGTTGCAGGGGCAGCCAGCGAAAACACAGAGCGTAGGCATTTTTAATCTTCTCTGATTGGCTTAGGGTTCTGTCACTCAGAATCTACGGGGGAGCTAGACAGTTCAAGCCCCCCTTGGGGGATGCCATAGATTTACGGTAGAAGTGCTAGTCCAAGAAGGCTCAAGGTCATTGGCCACAGATACAATTATGTCAAATCACGTTATATCTCCCGTAGCTTTGATTGGACTGATCATGTCAACATCATACTTTCAAAATATTAGCCAGCAAGCTAGCTAGCTCGATAAGCAGTCAAAATCATGACTCAAGTCGACAATCTACTGGCAAATCCTTTTCAATCTTTGTCATATGAAGAGAAATTAAGAGTTAAAACGTGTCGGTGCTCATCGGCCATTGGACAAAAACATTCCACAACAAGTAAGAAATCGCAAATTCAGCAATGAGTGGTTTGGAAGGAAGCAGTGGCTAACTGAGAGCATCGCAAAGCAATTACTTGTTTACTTCCCCTGCCTGCTATTTGATGGAGAGGGTGCGTAGTCCAAGTCTGGGTTTAAGGATTTAAAACATCTGTCTGAAAGGGTCTCAAAACATGAGAATTGTGCATCACATGTAGACAACGCTTTTAAACTGGGATTACCGGGGAAATCAAACACTGTGGCTCAGCTAGACACCGCACATAGACAAGCCATGACCTTCACAACCAACAAACGGAGGAGAGTAGGTACGTGTTTGCCAGAATTATAGCTCCTGCCCAGGCATTTTCAGGTGTATTTTTGAGCTCATGCATGAAGAAGATTACAGGCTACAAAGGCATTATGACAACGAACCCCTTTTTAAGGGTACATCAAGAACGATCCAAAATGAACACCACTAAAAGGATAAAAACCTTCACACAAAACACCATGGGCCAGAAAAAGGTTGAATGCATCTGCTATGCTGTCAATCCAGCATGACTTTAAATTAATCCAGAGAATGCCGGACTTTGATGACAAAGTACTGAGAAGTTTGCCCACAAGAAGGACCGCCGCTCCCAAAAATGGTCTTGTATGCTGCTGCAACAATGGTGTAATATGCCAGGGAGATATGTATACTGTAGCTAAGAAAGTAACACTACGTGTATGTTGTGTAGTAAGCTGTTAGTAGCCCATGTGCCTCACCCTAATAATTTGGTCCCTCTACCCCTCAGAACAGCCTGCTGTTCTGACTTGGTGGTGCACATGTAGCCTATAGCCTGTTTTAGAGAAATGTCATCATCGAATGTTGTAAGAGCTTTCATTGTCTGCTTATGAGCCCCGTTATTTATCCTACGGTTCTGACTTGGTGTCACGATCGTCAAAAGGAGTAGACCAAGGCGCAGCGTGGAATGCGTACATCTTTTATTAGAGTACTTACACAACTAACAAAACAACAAAACGAAACGTGAAGTCCTCGGTTAACAAACAAGCCAACACGGAACAATATCCCACAAATAGCTATGCCAAACAGGCTGCCTAAGTATGGTCCCCAATCAGAGACAATGAGAATCAGCTGCCTCTGATTGGGAACCACCCTGGCCAACATAGATCTACATGATCTAGAACATAACATAGAAAATACAACATAGATAATCCACACCCTATCTCAACATATAAGAGTCCCCAGAGCCAGGCCGTGACAGTACCCCCCCCCCCCCCAAAGGCGCGGACTGCGACCGCGCCAACCAAAACCAACAGGGGAGGAACCGGGTGGGCATTCCGCCTCGGAGGCGGATCCGGCTCCGGGCGTGACCACCACTCTCTCGCTACCCCCCCCGTAGCGCCCCTGGTCTGGTCTGGCCCCGCTGGCCGGACCTGGACTGGACACCGGTGGAGCGGATTGCTCTGGCTCCGCAGTGGAGCAGCTGACCGGTACCTGACCAGGCACCGGTGAAATGGGCACGGGCTGTGCCGGACTGACGACGCGCACCACAGGCTTGGTGCGGGGAGCAGGAATGGGCCGGACCGGGCTGACGACGCGCACCCCTGGCTTGGTGCGGGGAGCAGGAACGGGCCGGACCGGGCTGACGATGCGCACCACAGGCTTGGTGCGGGGAGCAGGAATGGGCCAGACCGGGCTGACGACGCGCACCCCTGGCTTGGTGCGGGGAGCAGGAACAGGCCGGGCCGGGCTGGCGACGCGCACCATTGGCTTGGTGCGGGGAGCAGGAACAGGCCGGGCCGGGCTGGCGACGCGCACCATTGGCTTGGTGCGGGGAGCAGGAACAGGCCAGGCCGGGCTGGCGACGCGCACCATAGGCTTGGTGCGGGGAGCAGGAACAGGCCGGGCTGGCGACGGGCACCATTGGCTTGGTGCGGGGAGCAGGAACAGGCCGGGCCGGGCTGGCGACGCGCACCATTGGCTTGGTGCGAGGGGCAGGAACAGGCCGGACCGGGCTGGCGACGCGCACCATTGGCTTGGTGCGGGGAGCAGGAACAGGCCGGGCCGGGCTGGCGACGTGCACCATTGGCTTGGTGCGAGGGGCAGGAACAGGCCGGACCGGGCTGGCGACGCGCCTCCCAGGCTTGGTGCGAGGGACAGGAACAGGCCGGACCGCACTGGGAACACACACCACTGGCCTTACACGGGGATCAGGAACGGGCCGGACCGGACTGGCAACACACCTCAGTACCTCTCGCCGTGCCTCTACATTTTCCTTCCCTCTACTCGCCAATGGCTCCCGTAACCCGGTGGCCTTCTCTCCTCGTCCACTAACTCGCCCTTTATCTGCCTCCGGCAGCCCCGTCGTCCATGCCATGTGCCCCCCCCCCTAAAAATGTATTGGGGGTGCCTCTCGCCTGTCCGACGACGGACCGGTTGGCGCCGCTTCTCCTCTCCTGCCTGGGTCTCCCCCTTCATAGCCCTCCAGTACCGGACGGCCTCCTTCTCCGTAATCTGCCCCCAACCGAGGAGGACATCCACTAGAGTTACCTCCTGCGTGTGCTCCTGGACACGCTGCTTGGTCCAGTATTGGTGGGATCTTCTGTCACGATCGTCAAAAGGAGTAGACCAAGGCGCAGCGTGGAATGCGTACATCTTTTATTAGAGTACTTACACAACTAACAAAACAACAAAACGAAACGTGAAGTCCTCGGTTAACAAACAAACTAACACGGAACAAGATCCCACAAATAGCTATGCCAAACAGGCTGCCTAAGTATGGTTCCCAATCAGAGACAACGAGAATCAGCTGCCTCTGATTGGGAACCACCCTGGCCAACATAGATCTACATGATCTAGAACATAACATAGAAAATACAACATAGATAATCCACACGCTCAACATATAAGAGTCCCCAGAGCCAGGGCGTGACACTTGGTATACAGGGAGAATACTGTAAAAATGGCCCATGTTCTGAATTCTGTCGCTGTCCATTTCAAAAGTGCTGAACGAATAAGCATAATAGGCTACGTCATCCGTCTCAGCTCGTTCAAGTCTTAATCGGAATTACGGCTTGCCTCTTATCCGCTCATGGTTCTCATCGTTGTACAGCTCCATTGTTATATTGCTTATATAGGACTATCTCATTAGTATCTTATTCATCATTTTAGGAAATGTTAGAATGATGCATTTCATTGTTTTGCTTAGTTTGTGTATTATAATTAGCTCATGCGCTTTTCTCCAAGTGGAGGGGATACTATATAATGTTGTTGGGTCTGTAACCATGAGGAGGGGATACTATATAATGTTGTTGTGTCTGTAACCATGAGGAGGGGATACTATATAATGTTGTTGGGTCTGTAACCATGAGGAGGGGATACTATATAATGTTGTTGGGTCTGTAACCATGAGGAGGGGATACTATATAATGTTGTTGTGTCTGTAACCACGAGGAGGGGATACTATATAATGTTGTTGTGTCTGTAACCATGAGGAGGGGATACTATATAATGTTGTTGTGTCTGTAACCATGAGGAGGGGATACTATATAATGTTGTTGTGTCTGTAACCATGAGGAGGGGATACTATATAATGTTGTTGTGTCTGAACCACGAGGAGGGGATACTATATAATGTTGTTGGGTCTGTAACCATGAGGAGGGGATACTATATAATTTGTTGTGTCTGTAACCATGTCTGCCAGTGACAGTCTCTTCCCATTCAAATATTTATTTTCAACAAAAAGTTCAGTAATAGACCAGTTAATATCGCAAGGGTTGTTTTGTTTGAGCAATGCGCTGTCTGTCTGTGCGTTGATATATTGTCTATAAAAGTGGATTGTATATTGTATTTTCTTTCCTTTTTAGGCCACATAATAAAATACTTCAAATGGTAGGCTAACCACTGAGTCCACGTCTCTCTCTCTCAATTTCAATTTAAGGGGATTTATTGGCATGGGAAACATATGTTTACATTGCCAAAGCAAGCTCTCTCTTTCTCTCTTTCTCCCGCTCTCTCTTTCGCTCTCTCTCTCTCTCTCTGAAAAGAACGCTGCAAATACAATATATTTGGTTATTAAAAATATATTTCACAGCGGTTTAGATGGTACAATGATTCTCTACACTGCCTGTTTTGTCACATAAATGGAATTAAGGCGAACTATTAGAATTTTAGTAACCAGGAAATGGCAGAGCGATTTCTACATAGTGCACCTTTAAGCAAGTCAGCCACTTCAGTTATGTTTTTAAAAAGGCAGCAAATGAGTCTGAATGAACTGTTTCGCTGCCAGACAAGACTCCGCTGATAGCCAGGTGTAGCAGTGGTAAGGATTCACTCCATGGTGCTGCAAAGAAAGCTCTGCTGTTGGGACAGCTTTATGTAGGCCCTAACAGTTTGTGGGCACCATTTGTCACGTTATAGTATATTTATTGTATTGTTTAGTGTTGTGTTGTGTTGTGTTGCG
>NW_028165539.1:45000-62500 GCF_964263955.1 Coregonus lavaretus | reverse complement strand
GTGGCTACAGGTTGATACAGGTGGCTACAGGTTGATACAGGTGGCTACAGGTTGATAAAGGTGGCTACAGGTTGCTACAGATGGCTACAAGTTGATACAGGTGGCTACAGGTGGCTACAGGTTGATACAGGTTGATACAGGTGGCTACAGGTTGATACAGGTGGCTACAGGTTGATACAGGTGGCTATAAGTTGATACAGGTTGATACAGGTGGCTACAGGTTGATACAGGTTGATACAGGTGGCTACAGGTGGCTACAGGTTGATACAGGTTGATACAGGTGGCTACAGGTTGATACAGGTGGCTACAGGTGGCTACAGGTGGCTACAGGTTGATAAAGGTGGCTACAGGTTGCTACAGATGGCTACAAGTTGATACAGGTTGATACAGGTGGCTACAGGTGGCTACAGGTTGATACAGGTTGCTACAGGTGGCTACAGGTTGCTACAGGTTGATACAGGTGGCTACAGGTTGTTACAGGTTGATACAGGTTGATACAGGTTGATACAGGTTGCTACAGGTTGATACAGGTTGCTACAGGTTGATACAGGTGGCTACAGGTTGCTACAGGTGGCAAAAGGTTGATACAGGTTGATACAGGTTGATACAGGTGGCTACAAGTTGATACAGGTGGCTACAGGTGGCTACAGGTTGATACAGGTTACTACAGGTTGATACAGGTGGCTACAGGTTGCTACAGGTTGATACAGGTTGATACAGGTGGCTACAGGTTGATACAGGTGGCTACAGGTTGATACAGGTTGATACAGGTGGCTACAGGTTGATACAGGTTGATACAGGTTGATACAGGTGGCTACAGGTTGATACAGGTGGCTACAGGTGGCTACAGGTTGCTACAGGTTGATACAGGTTGCTACAGGTGGCTACAGGTTGATACAGGTGGCTACAGGTTGATACAGGTGGCTACAGGTTGATACAGGTGGCTACAGGTTGATACAGGTTGATATAGGTTGATACAGGTTGCTACAGGTGACTACAGGTTGATACAGGTTGATACAGGTTGCTACAGGTTGCTACAGGTTGATACAGGTGGCTACAGGTTGCTACAGGTTAATACAGGTTGCTACAGGTTGCTACAGGTGTCTACAGGTTGATACAGGTTGCTACAGGTTGCTACATGTGGCTACAGGTTGATACAGGTTGATACAGGTGGCTACAGGTTGATACAGGTTGATACAGGTGGCTACAGGTTGATACAGGTGGCTACAGGTTGCTACAGGTTGCTACAGGTTGATACAGGTGGCTACAGGTTGATACAGGTTGATACAGGTGGATACAGGTTGATACAGGTTGATACAGGTTGCTACAGGTTGCTACAGGTGGCTACAGGTTGATACAGGTTGATACAGGTTGCTACAGGTGGCTACAGGTTGATACAGGTTGATACAGGTGGCTACAGGTTGATACAGGTTGATACAGGTGGCTACAGGCTGATACAGGTGGCTACAGGTTGCTACAGGTTGCTACAGGTTGCTACAGGTGGCTACAGGTTGATACAGGTTGATACAGGTGGATACAGGTTGATACAGGTTGATACAGTTGGCTACAGGTTGATACAGGTTGATACAGGTGGCTACAGGTTGATACAGAAGGCTACAGGAGGCTCTGTTCTGTGATCTCAAATGAGCATCCAGGCTACTCTCTGACCGAGGCTACTCTCTGACCGAGGCTACTCTCTGACCGAGGCTACTCTCTGACCGAGGCTACTCTCTGACCGAGGCTACTCTCTGACCGAGACTACTCTCTGACCGAGGCTACTCTCTGACCGAGGCCTGAGGCTGCTCTCTGACCGAGGCTGCTCTCTGACCGAGGCTGCTCTCTGACCGAGGCTACTCTCTGACCGAGGCTACTCTTTGACCGAGGCTACTCTCTGACCGAGGCTACTCTCTGACCGAGGCTACTCTCTGACCGAGGCTACTCTCTGACCGAGGCTACACTCTGACCGAGGCTACTCTCTGACCGAGACTACTCTCTGACCGAGGCTACTCTCTGACCGAGGCTACTCTCTGACCGAGACTACTCTCTGACCGAGGCTACTCTCTGACCGAGGCTACTCTCTGACCGAGGCTACACTCTGACCGAGGCTACTCTCTGACCGAGGCTGCTCTCTGACCGAGGCTACTCTCTGACCGAGGCTGCTCTCTGACCGTGGCTACTCTCTGACCGAGGCTGCTCTCTGACCGAGGCTGCTCTCTGACCGAGGCTACTCTGATGCGATACGCTCCTCAGCCTACAACAAAAAATCACCAGCTCAGTCTTGAAAGGAACTGATATTATGTTGATTAAATCCCACATTTCCACAAGTAGAGGGAAAATTGTATCTGTTTAAAGCCAGGAAAGATAGTGTACGTTTTAGTGAAGTTCAATCTCATGCTTCTCTGCGTGGGCAGGCAACTGTTCCGTGCTCCGGGAGCTGGACGCACGTGCAGTTTAGAGGGAACATTGTCTCTATCCTCTTTGGGACACTGATTTGATGCAGCAGATATCTTCCTACAGACTTCCTACAGACGGAGGTATTCAGGAAACCACCCGGCAGAACAACCCCATGACCTATGACCTCTGTTCCAATGGGACCGCGGCGAGACGGCAGGGGTCAAATAACAACAAGGAAGTCTCACCACAGGGTCCTCGCTCTCCTCACTGACACTGTCCTTCAGAGCCAATGAATACCCCTGAAGTGATTTCAGCTTGTTTCATTGTGATGGTTCAATAATGTGCTGCCGGTATTCAGAATAACAATTATGCAAAAGTTTTTTATTTTTTTATTTCTGTACTGGGCTCCGCTCAAATCATTTCACCTCGTTGTTACCTAGAGCATCCACACTTTTATTTAAAGCTTTACCATGATATCCAAATAGGGTGCTTATAAAAGCTCAATTTATAGATCTCTCGCTATTTTTATTTTACCGCTGCTCTTTAATTATCTGTTCCTTTTATTTCTTAGAATTTTTTTATATAATGTTTTTTTTGGTATTTCTTTTGGTATTCTTTTGGTATTCTTTCTTAAAATTGCATTGTTGGTTAAGGGCTTGTAAGTAAGCATTTCACTGTTGTATTCGGCGCATGTGACAAATAACATTTGGTTTGATTTGATTTGATTACACACTACCAGTCAAATGTTTGGACACACCTACTCATTCAAGGGTTTTTCTTTATTTTTTACTATTTTCTACATTGTAGAATAATAGTGAAGACATCAAAACGATGAAATAACACATATGGAATCATGTAGTAACCAAAAAAAGTGTTAAACAAATCAAAATATATGTTATATTTGAGATTCTTCAAATAGCCACCCTTTGCCTTGATGACAGCTTTGCACACGTTTGGCATTCTCTCAACCAGCTTCATGAGGTAGTCACCTGGAATGCATTTCAATTAACAGGTGTGCTTTCTTAAAAGGTAATTTGTGGAATTTCTTTCCTTCTTAATGTGTTTGAGCCAATCAGTTGTGTTGTGACAAGGTAAGGGGGTATACAGAAGATAGCCCTATTTGGTAAAAGACCAAGTCCATATTATGGCAAGAACAGCTCAAAACAGCTCAAATAAGCAAAGAGAAATGACAGTCCATCATTACTTTAAGGCATGAAGGTCAGTCAATCCAGAAAATGTTAAGAACTTTGAAAGTTTCTTCAAGTGCAGTCGTAAAAACCATCAAGCGCTATGATGAAACTGGCTCTCATGAGGACCACCACAGGAATGGAAGACCCAGAGTTACCTCTGCTGGAGAGGATAAGTTCATTAGTTACCAGCCTCAGAAATTGCAGCCCAAATAAATGCTTCACAGAGTTCAAGTCACAGACACATCTCAACATCAACTGTTCAGAGGGGACTGTGTGAATCAGGCCTTCATGGTCAAATTGCTGCAAAGAAACCACTACTAAAGGACACCAATAATAGGAAGAGACCTGCTTGGGCCAAGAAACACGAGCAATGGACATTAGACCGGTGGAAATGTGTCCTTTGGTCTGGAGTCCAAATTTGAGATTTTTGGTTCCAACCGCTGTGTCTGTGAGACGCGGTGTTGGTGAACGGATGATCTCCGCATGTGTATTTCCCACCGTAAAGCATGGAGGAGGAGATGTTATGGTGTGGAGGTGCTTTGCTGGTGACACTGTCTGTGATTTATTTAGAATTCAACGCACACTTAACCAGCACGGCTACCACAATATTCTGCAGCGATACGCCATCCCATCTGGTTTGGGCTTAGTGGGACTATCATTTGTTTTTCAACAGGACAATGACCCAAAACACACCTCCAGGCTGTGTAAGGGCTATTTTACCAAGAAGGAGAGTGATGGAGTGCTGCAACAGATGACCTGGCCTCCACAATCACCCGACCTCAACCCAATTGAGATGGTTTGGGATGAGTCGGACGGCAGAGTGAAGGAAAAGCAGCCAACAAGTGCTCAGCATATGTGGGAACTCCTTCAAGACTGTTGGAAAAGCATTCCAGGTGAAGCTGGTTGAGAGAATGCCAAGAATGTGCAAAGCTGTCATCAAGGCTGTCAGGGCGTGTGTAGGTGTAGTGTAGGAAATCAAATGCAGGACGCCGACGGTAGGTTCCAAATGCTGTATTCCTGGCCCAACACAGGCAACAGGACAACTAAGCCCAACAGCTAAATTACGCACAAGGCGAAAAGGCAAATGCGCACAAACAGGTGCGACAAACGAAGTGGTGCACGAACAAGTGCAACTGTGCTCCAGCGCAGTGGAGAAAATATGCTCAACCGAGCAAACACAACACTGACGAAAAACAATCATACACAACACATGACAAACACAACGAGAAACTTATAGGACACTAATTACGTAAAACAGAAACAGGTGTGACACAAACAGACAAAAGCAAACGAACAAGAAACATCTATCGGTGGCAGCTAGAATTCCGGAGACGACGAGCGCCGAAGCCTGCCCGAACAAGGAGGAGAGGCAGCCTCGGCCGAAACCGTGACAGTACCCCCCCCTTGACGCGCGGCTCCAGACGCGCGCCGACTCCGGCCTCGGGGACGGCCAGGGGGACGCGGCGCAGGGCGCGTCGGATGCCTCCGATGGAACTCCGTCAGGAGCGACGGGTCCAACACGTCTCTCCTCGGCACCCAGCACCGCTCCTCCGGACCGTACCCCTCCCACTCCACTAGATACTGGAGACCCCCCATCCGACGTCTCGAATCCAAGATGGATCTCACGGAGTACGCCGGTGCCCCCTCGATGTCCAACGGGGGCGGAGGAGTCTCCAAGATCTCATCTTCTTGGAGTGGGCCCGCTACCACCGGCCTGAGAAGGGACACATGGAACGAGGGGTTAATACACTTATACTCCACAGGAAGCTGTAATCTATAACAAACCTCGTTCAACCTCCTCAGGACTTTAAATGGCCCTACAAACCGCCGACCCAGTTTCCGACAGGGCAGGCGGAGGGGCAGGTTTCTGGTAGAGAGCCAGACTCGATCACCAGGTGCGTACACCGGTGCCTCACTGCGGTGGAGATCAGCGCTCGCCTTCTGACGTCGGAGGGCCCGCTGCAGGTGGACGTGTGCAGCGTTCCAAGTCTCCTCCGAGCGCCGCGCCCACTCATCCACCGCAGGAGCCTCGATCTGGCTCTGCTGCCAGGGTGCCAGAACCGGCTGGTAACCTAACACACATTGAAATGGGGTTAGGTTCGTGGAGGAATGGCGTAGGGAATTCTGGGCCATCTCGGCCCAGGGAACGTACCTTGACCACTCCTCCGGCCGGTCCTGGCAGTATGTTCTGAGAAACCTACCCACATCCTGGTTTACGCGTTCCACCTGCCCATTGCTCTCCGGGTGGTAGCCCGAGGTGAGGCTCACCGAGACCCCCAACCGCTCCATAAACGCTCTCCAGACCCTGGAGGTGAATTGGGGACCCCGATCAGCCACAATGTCCTCGGGCACCCCGTAGTGCCGGAACACATGGGTAAACAGTGCCTCGGCAGTTTGCAGGGCCGTAGGAAGACCCGGCATGGGGAGCAAACGACAGGCCTTAGAGAACCGGTCCACAACGACCAGGATGGTGGTATTCCCTTGGGAGAGGGGAAGGTCTGTTATAAAGTCCACTGAGAGGTGGGACCATGGCCGTTGTGGAACGGGCAGGGGTAGCAACTTACCCCTAGGTAAATGTCTAGGCGCCTTACACTGGGCGCACACCGAGCAGGAGGAAACATAAACCCTCACATCCCTAGCCAACGTGGGCCACCAGTACTTGGCACTAAGACAGTGCACTGTCCGGCCGATACCCGGATGTCCAGAGGAGGGTGACGTGTGAGCCCAATAGATCAATCGATCCCGAACCTCGAGCGGAACGTACTTCCGACCCTCCGGGCACTGTGATGGACTAGGGTCGGTGCGTAACGCCCGCTCGAGTTCAGCATCGACCTCCCACACTACCGGCGCCACCAGACACGACGCAGGCAGTATGGGAGTGGGCTCCACGGACCTCTCCTCCGCGTCATACCGCCGAGACAGCGCATCTGCCTTGCCATTCTGTGACCCAGGGATGTACGTGATCTTAAACGTAAACCTGGTCAAGAACATACTCCATCTTGCCTGGCGAGGGTTCAGCCTCCTCGCCGCCCGGATGTACTCCAGGTTACGGTGGTCCGTCAAAATGAGGAAAGGGTGTTGAGCCCCCTCAAGCCAGTGCCTCCACACCTTTAGAGCCTGTACCACGGCTAACAGCTCCCTGTCCCCTACGTCATAGTTCCGCTCCGCCGGACTGAGCTTCTTAGAGTAAAAAGCACAGGGGCGGAGTTTAGGTGGCGCGCCAGATCGTTGTGAAAGCACGGCTCCTAAACCGGCCTCCGACGCGTCCACCTCTACTTGGAACGGCAAAGAGGGATCCGGGTGCGCCAGCACCGGGGCCGAGGTAAACAGGTCCTTCAGCCTCCCAAACGCCCTGTCCGCCTCTTCCGACCACTGCAGACGCACCGGACCCCCCTTCAACAGAGACGTGATGGGAGCTGCCACCTGTCCAAAACCCCGGATAAACCTCCTGTAGTAATTTGCAAACCCCAAAAACTGCTGCACCTCCTTCACAGTGGTTGGTGTTTGCCAATTACGCACGGCCGACACTCGATCTACCTCCATCCTCACCCCTGACGCAGACAACTGATAACCCAAAAAGGAGACCGACTCCTGGAAAAACAGACACTTCTCTGCCTTCACATACAGGTCGTGCTCCACCAGCCTCCGCAACACCTTGCGCACCAGGGCTACATGCTCGACACGGGTAGGTGAGTACACGAGAATGTCATCAATGTACACCACCACCCCCTGCCCCTGCATGTCCCTGAAGATCTCATCCACAAATGATTGGAAAACTGATGGAGCGTTCATCAACCCGTATGGCATGACCAGATACTCGTAATGGCCCGAGGTGGTACTAAAGGCTGTTTTCCATTCATCGTTCTCCCTGATGCGCACCAAGTTGTACGCGCTCCTGAGATCTAGTTTCGTGAAGAAACGCGCCCCATGCAACGACTCAGTCATGGTCGCAATCAGCGGGAGTGGATAACTATACTTCACCGTAATCTGATTGAGACCACGGTAATCGATGCATGGGCGCAAACCACCATCCTTTTTCTTCACGAAAAAGAAACTCGAGGACGCGGGGGAAGTGGACGGCCGTATGTATCCTTGTCTCAGTGATTCGTCTATGTAAATCTCCATAGCTTTCTTCTCCTCCTGAGACAGAGGATACACATGGCTCCGTGGGAGCGCAGCTCCTGCCTGGAGGTTTATCGCACAATCCCCCTGCCTATGGGGTGGCAACCGCGTCGCCCTCGCCTTACTAAACGCAATAGCCAAATCCCCATACTCAGGTGGAATGTGCAATGCGGGCACCTGGTTTGGACTATCCACCGAGGTAGCCCCTACGGAAACGCCCAAACATCTACCCACACACTGAGCAGACCACTCCATCAGAGCCCTCTCCTGCCACGAAATCACTGGGTTATGGGTACTCAACCAGGGCATGCCCAGCACCACCGGATACGCAGGAGAGTCAATCAGGAACAGCTGAATCATCTCCTGATGATCCCCCTGCGCACACATCCTAAGTGGCGCCGTGACCTCCCTGATCAAGCCCGTACCCAACGGACGACTATCTAGGGCGTGAACGGGAAAAGGAACATCAACAGGAATGAGGGGAATCCCTAACGCTAAACAAAACTTTTTATCAATAAAATTCCCAGCTGCGCCTGAATCTACCAGCGCCTTATGCTGGGCATGAGGTGCTACCTGTGGAAAACATACAGGCATACAAAAATGGGCAACAGAGAGCTCTGGGTGAGTGGGGCGCCTACTCACCTGGAAGGAATCCCCAGTGCGGGGCCTGTCGTCATCTCCCCTAGGAGGCCATCCCCAGCACCTAGCCGCGGTGTGTCCTCCCCGACCACAGTTGGTGCAGTGGATGGACCCCCTAGCCTGCCGACTCCTCCTCTCTCTAGCGCCAGCGCCCCCGAGCTCCATGGGACAAGGCTCGGAGGCGCTGGAGGGTGGAATGGACTGACCCTCCGCAAGACGTCCGCGGGTAGCCAGCAGGGTATCCAGCCTGATGGACATATCCACCAGCTGGTCGAAAGTGAGGCTGGTGTCCCTGCACGCCAGCTCCCGACGGACGTCCTCACGTAGGCTGCATCGGTATAGATCGATGAGGGCCCGATCATTCCACCCTGCATCTGCCGCCAGAGTACGGAATTCGAGCGCGAATTCCTGGGCACTTCTCCTCCCCTGTCGGAGGAAGACCAGACGCTCCCCCGCCGCTTTCCCCTCCGGGGGATGGTCAAACACCGCCCTGAAGCGGCGGGAGAACTCGGTGTACGTGATGGTCGTGGCGTCGATCTTCCTCCACTCCGCGTTGGCCCACTCCAACGCTTTTCCGGCCAGGCAGGAGATCAGGGCGGACACGCTCTCATGCCCTGAAGGTGCCGGGTGCACGGTGGCCAGGTATAGCTCTACCTGGAGCAGGAATCCCTGACACCCAGCCGCTGTCCCGTCGTAAGCCCTCGGGAGAGATAGTCGGACTCCTCGAGGTTCCGTCGCTGGAATGGGCGGGCTGGCCGATGGTGCTGGCAGGGCGGGCGGTGGTGGAGGCGAACCCCAGCCTCGGAGTGTGGTAATCACCTCCTGCAGGGCGTTCCCCATCTGCAGGAGTTGCTCTTGCTGGTCCCGAACCTGGGCTTCCAGTCTTGTCTGGGCTGCTTCGGCTCCTGCTGATTCCATGACTGGTGTATGATTCTGTCAGGGCGTGTGTAGGTGTAGTGTAGGAAATCAAATGCAGGACGCCGACGGTAGGTTCCAAATGCTGTATTCCTGGCCCAACACAGGCAACAGGACAACTAAGCCCAACAGCTAAATTACGCACAAGGCGAAAAGGCAAATGCGCACAAACAGGTGCGACAAACGAAGTGGTGCACGAACAAGTGCAACTGTGCTCCAGCGCAGTGGAGAAAATATGCTCAACCGAGCAAACACAACACTGACGAAAAACAATCATACACAACACATGACAAACACAACGAGAAACTTATAGGACACTAATTACGTAAAACAGAAACAGGTGTGACACAAACAGACAAAAGCAAACGAACAAGAAACATCTATCTGTGGCAGCTAGAATTCCGGAGACGACGAGCGCCGAAGCCTGCCCGAACAAGGAGGAGAGGCAGCCTCGGCCGAAACCGTGACAAAGGCAAAGGGTGGCTATTTGAAGTTAAAATATATTTTGATTTGTTTAACACTTTTTTGGTTACAACATGATTCCATATGTGTTATTTCATAGTTTTGACGTCTTCACTATTATTCTACAATGTAGAAAATAGTAAAAATAAAGAAAAACCCTTGAATGAGTAGGTGTGTCCAAACTTTTGTCTGGTGCTGTAGTTCATTGTCTACTCCCCTGTCTAATTCAAACTCTCCATTTGGTATGATCCAGCCTTGCTGTTTGGCTGGCAGGGAGACTGCTCCATCCGCTGGTACAGAAGGGTGGCTAGACTGGACTGGACCCCGCAAAAGCCTAAAGCTGAACAGTCCCACCACCAGCTTCTGGGCCTGTAATCATAAAAGATATCAGGATAGGACTGCAGATCTGGGATCAGGTCCCCCCCTGTCCTTAGATATCAGGATAGGACTGCAGATCTGGGATCAGGTCCCCCCCTGTCCTTAGATATCAGGATAGGACTGCAGATCTGGGATCAGGTCCCCCCCCCTGTCCTTAGATATCAGGATAGGACTGCAGATCTGGGATCAGGTCCCCCCCCTGTCCTTAGATATCAGGATAGGACTGCAGATCTG
Organism: Coregonus lavaretus; assembly: GCF_964263955.1. Classification (NCBI taxonomy): domain Eukaryota; kingdom Metazoa; phylum Chordata; class Actinopteri; order Salmoniformes; family Salmonidae; genus Coregonus; species Coregonus lavaretus. The sequence goes on along the minus strand of NW_028165539.1, from coordinate 52,166 downwards.
GGATCAGGTCCCCCCCCCTGTCCTTAGATATCAGGATAGGACTGCAGATCTGGGATCAGGTCCCCCCCCCTTTCCTTAGATATCAGGATAGGACTGCAGATCTGGGATCAGGTCCCCCCCCCTGTCCTTAGATATCAGGATAGGACTGCAGATCTGGGATCAGGTCCCCCCCCCTGTCCTTAGATATCAGGATAGGACTGCAGATCTGGGATCAGGTCCCCCCCTGTCCTTAGATATCAGGATAGGACTGCAGATCTGGGATCAGGTCCTTATAATCGTATTTATTGTGATTTAAATGTAAAAACTGATCCTAGATCAGCACTTCTACTCGGAGACACTTTGAATAAAGGCCCTGGTGACAGGGGTGGCTGGTGGTGGCTGGGCCCCCAAAGCCAAAAGCAGTTCACCACCACAGCCTCTGGATTAAGTTTGAGTTATTCACTGCGTTAGCACACTCTGCCAACCCTGATGTTCTAGCAGTGTCTGAATCCTGGCTCAGGAAGGCCACCAAAAATTCTGAAATTTCCATCCCCAACTATAACATTTTCCGTCTAGATAGAACTGCCAAAGGGGGTGGAGTTGCAATCTACTGTAGAGATAGCCTGCAGAGCTCTATCATACTATCCAGGTCTGTGCCCAAACAGTTTGAGCTTCTACTTCTAAAAATCCACCTTTCCAGAAATAAGTCTCTCACTGTTGCCGCTTGCTACAGACCCCCCTCAGCCCCCAGCTGTGCCCTGGACACCATATGTGAATTGATTGCCCCCCATTTATCCTCAGAGTTTGTACTGCTTGGTGACCTAAATTGGGATATGCTTAATACCCCAGCCATCCTACAATCCAAGCTAGATGCCCTCAACCTCACGCAAATTATCAACGAACCTACCAGGTACAACCCTAAATCCGTAAACATGGGTACCCTCATAGATATCATCCTGACTAACATACCCTCTAAATACACCTCAGCTGTCTTCAACCAGGATCTCAGCGATCACTGCCTTATTGCCTGCATCCGTAACGGGTCCGCGGTCAAACGACCACTCTTCATCACTGTCAAACGCTCCCTAAAACACTTTAGCGAGGAGGCCTTCCTAATTGACCTGGCCCAGGTATCCTGGATGGATATAGATCTCATTCCGTCAGTAGAGGATGCCTGGTTGTTCCTTAAAAGTAATTTCCTCTCAATCTTAAATAAACATGCCCCATTCAAAAAATACAGAACTAAGAACCGATATAGCCCCTGGTTCTCCTCAGACTTGACTGCCCTTGACCAGCACAAAAACATCCTGTGGCGTACAGCATTAGCATCAAATAGCCCCCGCGATATGCAACTTTCAGGGAAGTTAGGAACCAATATACACAAGCAGTCAGGAAAGCAAAGGCTAACTTTTTCAAACAGAAATTTGCATCCTGTAGCACTAACTCCAAAAAGTTTTGGGACACTGTAAAGTCCATGGAGAATAAGAGCACTTCCTCCCAGCTGCCCACTGCACTGAGGCTAGGAAACACTATCACCACCGATAAATCTACAATAATCGAGAATTTCAACAAGCATTTTGCTACAGCTGGCCATGCTTTCCATCTGGCTACCACTAACCCGGCCACCAACTCTGCACCCTCTGCTGCAACTTGCCCATGCCCCCCCCGCTTCTCCTTCACACAAATTCAGACAGCTGATGTTTTGAAAGCGCTGCAAAATCTGGACCCCTACAAATCAGCTGGGCTAGACAATCTGGACCCTTTCTTTCTAAAACTAGCCGCCGAAATTGTCGCTACCCCTATTACTAGTCTGTTCAACCTCTCTTTCATAACGTCTGAGATCCCCAGAGATTGGAAAGCTGCCGCGGTCATCCCCCTCTTCAAAGGGGGTGACACTCTAGATCCAAATTGCTACAGACCTATATCCATCCTGCCCTGCCTTTCGAAAGTATTCGAAAGCCAAGTTAAAAAACAGATAATCGACCATTTCGAATACCACCGTACCTTCTCCGCTATGCAATCCGGTTTCCGAGCTGGTCACGGGTGCACTTCAGCCACGCTCAAGGTCCTAAACGATATTATAACCGCGATTGATAATAGACAGTACTGTGCAGCCGTCTTCATCGACCTGGCCAAGGCTTTTGACTCTGTCAACCACCGCATTCTTATTGGCAGACTAAATAGCCTTGGTTTCTCAAATGACTGCCTCGCCTGGTTCACCAACTACTTCTCAGATAGAGTTCAGTGTGTCAAATCGGAGGGCCTGTTGTCTGGACCTATGGCAGTCTCTATGGGGGTGCCACAGGGTTCAATTCTTGGGCCGACACTTTTCTCCGTGTATATCAATGATGTCGCTCTTGCTGCTGGTGACTCTCAGATCCACCTCTACGCAGACGACACCATTTTGTATACATCTGGCCCTTCATTGGACACTGTGTTAACAAACCTCCAAACGAGCTTCAATGCCATACAACAATCCTTCAGTAGCCTCCAACTGCTCTTAAACACTAGTAAAACTAAATGCATGCTTTTCAATCGAACGCTGCTGGCACCCGCCCACCCGACTAGAATCACCACTCTCGACGGGTCTGACCTAGAGTATGTGGACAACTACAAATACCTAGGTGTCTGGTTAGACTGTAAACTCAACTTCCAGACTCACATAAAGAATCTCCAATCCAAAGTTAAATCTTATTATTTATTATTTATTATTTATAAATCTAGAATCGGCTTCCTATTTCGCAACAAAGCCTCCTTCACTCATGCTGCCAAACATGCCCTCGTAAAACTGACTATCCTACCGATCCTTGACTTCGGCGATGTCATTTACAAAATAGCCTCCAACACTCTACTCAGCAAATTGGATGTAGTCTATCACAGTGCCATCCGTTTTGTCTCCAAAGCCCCATACACTACCCACCACTGTGACCTGTACGCTCTTGTTGGCTGGTCCTCACTACATGTTCGTCGTCAAACCCACTGGCTCCAGGCCATCTATAAATCACTGCTAGGCAAATCCCCGCCTTATCTTAGCTCATTGGTCACCATAGCAGCACCCACCCGTAGTCTGCGCTCCAGCAGGTATATCTCACTGGTCATTCCCAAAGCCAACACCTCCTTTGGCCGCCATTCCTTCCAGTTCTCTGCTGCCAATGACTGGAACGAATTGCAAAAATCTCTGAAGCTGGAGACTCTTATCTCCCTCAATAACTTTAAGCATCAGTTGTCAGAGCACCTTACCGATCACTGCACCTGTACACAGCCCATCTGAAATTAGCCCACCCAACTACCTCATCCCTATATTGTTATTTATTTTGCTCTTTTGCACCCCAGTATCTCTATTTGCACATAATCTCTTGCACATCTAGCATTCCAGTGTTAATACTATTGTAATTATTCTGCACTATAGCCTATTTACTGCCTTACCTCCATAACTTGCTACATTTGCACACACTGTATATATATTTTCTGTTGTATTTCTGACTTTATGTTTTTTTACCCCATATGTAACTCTGTGTTGTTGTTTTTTTTTGTTATTGCACTACTATGCTTTATCTTGGCCAGGTCGCAGTTGTAAATGAGAACCTGTTCTCAACTGGCTTACCTGGTTAAATAAAGGTGAAATAAAAAAATAAAATAAAATTTCGGAAGTCTGCGATCTGCAATGTGATTGGGGAGAAATTGAATAGTCAAGGGGTTCAACATTGTAGGAAGTATTGCCTTCTTCTCTTGTTCTCTGATACGGCCCTGCTGCTTTCGTTGAAGGCACTTCTCTTCTCTCCACTCTCTCAATTCAATTCAATTTCAATTTAAGGGCTTTATTGGCATGGGAAACGTGTGTTAACATTGCCAAAGCAAGTGAAGTAGATAGTAAATAAAAGTGAAATATACAATACATATTAACAGTAAACATTACACTCAGAAGTTCCAAAAGAATAAAGACATTTCAAATGTCATATTATGTCTATATACAGTGTTGTAACAATGTGCAAATAGTTCATGTACAAATGGGAAAATAAATAAACATAAATATGGGTTGTATTTACAATGGTGTTTGTTCTTCACTGGTTGCCCTTTTCTTGTGGCAACAGGTCACAAATCTTGCAGCTGTGATGGCACACTGTGGTTTTTCACCCAGTAGATAAGGGAGTTTATCAAAATTGGGTTTATTTTCGAATTCTTTGTGGATCGCTGTAATCTGAGGGAAATATGTGTCTCTAATATGGTCATACATTTTGGCAGGAGGTTAGGAAGTACAGCTCAGTTTCCACCTCATTTTGTGGGCAGTGTGCACATAGCCTGTCTTCTCTTGAGAGCCAGGTCTGCCTACGGCGGCCTTTCTCAATAGCAAGGCTATGCTCACTGAGTCTGTACATAGTCAAAGAATTCCTTAAGTTTGGGTCAGTCACAGTGGTCAGGTATTCTGCCACTGTGTACTCTCTGTTTAGGGCCAAATAGCATTCTAGTTTGCTCTGTTTTTTTGTTTGTTCTTTCCAATGTGTCAAGTAATTCTGTTTTTGTTTTCTCATGATTTGGTTGGGTCTAATTGTGTTGTTGTTGTTGTTGTCCTGGGGCTCTGTGTGGTCTGTTTGTGTTTGTGAACAGAGCCCCAGGACCAACTTACATAGGGGACTCTTCTCCAGGTTAATCTCTCTGTATGTGATGGCTTTGTTATGGAAGGTTTGGGAATCGGTTCCTTTTAGGTGGTTGTAGAATTTAACGGCTCTTTTCTGGATTTTGATAATGGTTGGGTTAGGACTGGGGTTGGGGGAGGTGGGTTTGGGGGTTGTGGTCTGGTTTAGGACTGGGGTTGGGGGAGCAGGGCTTGGGGGTTGTGGTGTGGTCTGGTTTAGGAATGGGGTTGTGGGAGGTGGGTTTGGGGGTTGTGGTCTGGTTTAGGAATGGGGTTGGGGGAGCAGGGCTTGGGGGTTGTGGTGTGGTTGGGTTAGGAAAGGGTTTAGGGGAGCAGGGCTTGGGGGTTGTGGTCTGGGTTAGGACTGGGGTTGTGGGAGCAGGGTTTGGGGGTTGTGGTGTGGTTGGGTTAGGAAAGGGGTTGGGGGAGGTGGGTTTGGGGGTTGTGGTGTGGTCTGGTTTAGGAATGGGGTTGTGGGAGGTGGGTTTGGGGGTTGTGGTCTGGTTTAGGAATGGGGTTGGGGGAGCAGGGCTTGGGGGTTGTGGTGTGGTTGGGTTAGGAAAGGGTTTGGGGGAGCAGGGCTTGGGGGTTGTGGTGTGGTTGGGAAAGGGGTTGGGGGAGGTGGGTTTGGGGGTTGTGGTGTGGTTGGGTTGGGAAAGGGGTTGTGGGAGGTGGGTTTGGGGGTTGTGGTGTGGTTGGGTTAGGAAAGGGGTTGGGGGAGGTGGGTTTGGGGGTTGTGGTGTGGTCTGGTTAGGAAAGGGGTTGGGGGAGGTGGGTTTGGGGGTTGTGGTACATTTCACTTCAAAGCCTGACAGGCTAGGTGTCTCTCTCTCTCTCTCTCTCTCTCACACGGCACAGAGCCCTTTCTACAGCGGATGTTTAAATTAACGCTAATCCGCATTAAGAACGCCAGGGTCACTGGTATCACTCTGATAGTGTGTGTGTGTGTGTGTGTGGGAGAGGGTTTTCTGCATACCTCACCCTGAAGCTTCCATGTTGGCCACTGTGATAGCAAGCTGTTCTCTGGGTGGTTCCATCCTCCTACAGAGAAATCAGTAACAGCCAATCAGTGAATCTGTTGCTCCTTCCTAAGGCCAGGCACCACACTCTCATAGTGTAATTCCCTCCCCTTAATCATATCATTATCAACTTTTATCAGTTGAATGTAGACAGAAATATAATACTTATTGTATTTTTTTTGTTGCAGAAAATGACAACTGGTCAAAATAACAAAAAAAGATGCAGTGTTGTCAGACCTCGAATAATGCAATGAAAATAAGTTCATGTTCATTTTTAAACAACACAATAGTAATGTTTTAACTTAGGAAGAGTTCAGAAATTAATATTTGGTGGAATAACCCTGATTTTCAATCACAGCTTTCATGCGTCTTGGCATGCTCTCCACCAGTCTTTCACATTGATGTTGGGTGACTTTATGCCACTCCTGGCGCAAAAATTCAAGCAGCTCGGCTTTGTTTGATGGCTTGTGACCATCCATCTTCCTCTAGATCACATTCCAGAAGTTTTCAATGGGGTTCAGGCCTGGAGATTTGGCTGGCCATGACAGGGTCTTGATCTGGTGGTCCTCCATCCACACCTTGATTGTCCTGGCTGTGTGGCATGGCACATTGCCCTGCTGGAAAAACCAATCCTCAGAGTTGGGGAACAATGTCAGAGCAAAAGGAAGCAAGTTTTCTTTCAGGACAACCTTGTACGTGGCTTGATTCATGCGTCCTTCACAAAGACAAATATGCCCGATTCCAGCCTTGCTGAAGCACCCCCAGATCATCACTCCACCAAATTTCACAGTGGGTGCGAGACACTGTGGCTTGTAGGCCTCTCCAGGTCTCCGTCTAACCATTAGACGACCAGGTGTTGGGCAAAGCTGAAAATTGGACTCATCAGAGAAGATGACCTTACTCCAGTTCTCTACGGTCCAATCCTTATGGTCTTTTGCAAACCTCAGCCTGGCTCTTCTTTGCTTCTCATTGATGAAGGGCTTTTTTCTAGCTTTGCACGACTTCAGCCCTGCCCCTAGGAGCCTTTTTCGAACCGTCCTCGCCGTGCACTTCACCCCAGCTGCCGTTTGCCATTCTTTTTGTAGGTCCCTTGATGTCATCCTACGGTTGTTGAGTGACATTCGAATGAGTTGGCGGTCATCCCGGTCAGTAGAGAGTCGTTTTCGACCCTGTGCCGGTCTGTAGCTTTGTTGTCCCCAATGTCTGCTGCTTGACCTTGTTCTTATGAACCGCCGTCTTTGAAATTTTCAGGATGGAAGCAACCTGACGCTCACTGTATCCCTCTGCCAGTAAAGCCAGAATTGACCCCTTCTTTTCCTCACTCAAAACTTTCCTTTTCAACTCTTTTGGCATGGTCAATAGTTATTTTTTGATTAATATTACTTTTGAGGTACTATTAGCACTGTTTTTGCCATCCAGCTGGTCCTATTGCAAGAGGATAGTGATGACCACTGCAGTGGTTTTTATACTTTTCCTCGTTAAATAAGATTTGGTTCAGGTGATCACCTAATCAGTACCTAATTCAGTAGAATGAG
>NW_028165539.1:37500-40000 GCF_964263955.1 Coregonus lavaretus | reverse complement strand
GGTCTTAACGGGTCCAGGTGGACCCAATATACCCCTGACCCGACCCGGGACCAATCGGGTTTGGGTCTGAAATTCTAACTTGTCCCAAGGGTCTGGTCCAGTTGTTTTTGTCATTGGGTCTCGGGTAACGATTCAGCGGCAGGGACTGGGAGACTAGTCAGGATCAAGGGAAAGATGAACGGAGCAAAATACAGAGAGATCCTTGATGAAAACCTGCTCCAGAGCGCTCAGGACGTCAGACTGGGGCGAAGGTTCACCTTCCAACAGGACAATGACCCTAAGCACACAGCCAAGACAACGCAGGAGTGGCTTCGGGACAAGTCTCTGAATGTCCTTGAGTGGCCCGGCCAGAGCCCGGGCTTGAACCCGATCGAACATCTCTGGAGAGACCTGAAAATAGCTGAGAGAGCTTGAGAGGATCTGCAGAGAAGAATGGGAGAAACGCCCCAAATACAGGTGTGCCAAGCTTGTAGCGTCATGCCCAAAAAAATCTAAAAACCTGGTTTTTGCTTTGTCATTATGGGGTATTGTGTGTAGATTGATGAAGGGAAAAAACCCCAAATGTAATCCATTTTAGAATAAGGCTGTAACGTAACAAAATGTGGTAAAAGTCAAAGGGGTCTGAATACTTACCGAATGCACTGTATATACAGTCCCCATATTGCCAGACATTTTGGTTGGGCTATGCATAGTGTTTGTGTACTGTCCATTTTGTAGTGTAGCGCAACGTCTTTCACCTTCTGTTTCAGTAGAAGGTTCAGTGTTCAATCCAGTAGAAGGCCAACAGCTCAGTCAGTCTGGGTGGCTGTAAAGGCTTTCTGACACAGAGAGTGGGATATTGAGGTTAAATATGGGGGTGGGGGCTGTAGTTTGGGAAGTAGACAGGGGGCTGTAGGGAGTCTCTATTTTTACAATATCAGAACAGTAGACAGCTGCAGTTTATCATGCAGGGCCACGGTAGAGAGAGAGACCACCCCAGATCCTGCTCTCTGTTACAGAGAAACGCACTCTGGACAGACTCTGTCCTATCGTAGAAGGTCCCTGCATTCCTTAGGTCCTGGGATTCACTGCAGTGGGTTATGGGGATATGAGTGAGTCAACCTGCATACCAGGTTACACCCATAGAATGATCCTAATTCTATGGTTAAACCAAAACAGAAGAATGTACATTCTACCATCCTTCTACAAAACACGAGTCCACACTGTAACTGAATACACTTCAATAGTGATGCCTCCTTTTTATGAATGACTTTGTGCAGTGACTAACTGTCCATACCCTCTTCATCCTGACTGCGTTATCAACAATGGACCGGCCAATGATTCCTCCTTGAATGAATTTGAAAGGCACAGTCATTATGAGTCATGACTGAGATAAAAGGAAGGAAGGAAGGAGGGAGGGAGGGAGGGAGGGAGGGAGGGAGGGAGGGAGGGAGGGAGGGGAAGGAAGGAAGGAAGGAAGGAAGGAAGGAAGGAAGGAGGGAGGGGAGGGAGGGAGGGAGGGAGGGGAGGGAGGGAGGGAGGGAGGAAGGAAGGAAGGAAGGAGGAGGAAGGAAGGAAGGAAGGAAGGAAGGAAGGAAGGAAGGAAGGAAGGAAGGAAGGAAGGAAGGAAGGAAGGAAGGAGGGAGGGAGGGAGGGAGGGAGGGAGGGAGGGAGGAAGGAAGGAAGGAAGGAAGGAAGGAGGAAGGAAGGAAGGAAGGAAGGAAGGAAGGAAGGAAGGAAGGAAGGAGGGAGGGAGGGAGGAGGGAGGGAGGAGGGAGGGAGGAAGGAAGGAAGGAAGGAAGGAAGGAAGGAAGGAAGGAAGGAAGGAAGGAAGGAAGGAAGGAAGGAAGGAAGGAAGGAAGGGAGGGAGGGAGGGGAGGGAGGGAGGAAGGAACCTGCTCTACAAGGTGTCTGTAACCTGCTCTACAAGGTGTCTGGAACCTGCTCTACAAGGTGTCTGTAACCTGCTCTACAAGGTGTCTGTAACCTGCTCTACAAGGTGTCTGTAACCTGCTCTACAAGGTGTCTGGAACCTGCTCTACAAGGTGTCTGGGACCTGCTCTACAAGGTGTCTGGAACCTGCTCTACAAGGTGTCTGGGACCTGCTCTACAAGGTGTCTGTAACCCTGCTCTACAAGGTGTCTGTAACCTGCTCTACAAGGTGTCTGGAACCTGCTCTACAAGGTGTCTGTAACCTCTCTACAAGGTGTCTGGGACCTGCTCTACAAGGTGTCTGGACCTGCTCTACAAGGTGTCTGTAACCTGCTCTACAAGGTGTCTGTAACCTGCTCTACAAGGTGTCTGGAACCTGCTCTACAAGTGTCTGGGACCTGCTCTACAAGGTGTCTGGGACCTGCTCTACAAGGTGTCTGTAACCTGCTCTACAAGGTGTCTGGAACCTGCTCTACAAGGTGTCTGTAACCTGCTCTACAAGGTGTCTGTAACCTGCTCTACAAGGTGTCTGTAACCTGCTCTACAAGGTGTCCTGTAACCTGCTCTACAAGGTGTCTGTAACCTGCTC
>NW_028165539.1:0-35000 GCF_964263955.1 Coregonus lavaretus | reverse complement strand
AATAAACAAACCTCCTGTAAAACAACTTATTACACATCCTCTCTCTCCTGTATTAATAAACAAACCTCCTGTAAAACAACTTAATACACATTCTCTCTCCTGTATTAATAAACAAACCTCCTGTAAAACAACTTAATACACACCCTCTCTCCTGTATTAATAAACAAACCTCCTGTAAAACAACTTAATACACACCCTCTCTCTCCTGTATTAATAAACAAACCTCCTGTAAAACAACTTATTACACATCCTCTCTCTCCTGTATTAATAAACAAACCTCCTGTAAAACAACTTAATACACATCCTCTCTCCTGTATTAATAAACAAACCTCCTGTAAAAAACTTAATACACATCCTCTCTCCTGTATTAATAAACAAACCTCCTGTAAAACAACTTTATACACATTCTCTCTCCTGTATTAATAAACAAACCTCCTGTAAAACAACTTAATACACATTATCTCTCCTGTATTATTAAACAAACCTCCTGTAAAACAACTTAATACACATCCTCTCTCTCCTGTATTAATAAACAAACCTCCTGTAAAACAACTTATTACACATCCTCTCTCCTGTATTAATAAACAAACCTCCTGTAAAACAACTTAATACACATCCTCTCTCCTGTATTAATAAACAAACCTCCTGTAAAACAACTTAATACACATCCTCTCTCTCCTGTATTAATAAACAAACCTCCTGTAAAACAACTTAATACACATTCTCTCCTGTATTAATAAACAAACCTCCTGTAAAACAACTTAATACACATTCTCTCTCCTGTATTAATAAACAAACCTCCTGTAAAACAACTTAATACACATCCTCTCTCTCCTGTATTAATAAACAAACCTCCTGTAAAACAACTTAATACACATTCTCTCTCCTGTATTAATAAACAAACCTCCTGTAAAACAACTTAATACACACCCTCTCTCTCCTGTATTAATAAACAAACCTCCTGTAAAACAACTTAATACACACCCTCTCTCCTGTATTAATAAACAAACCTCCTGTAAAACAACTTAATACACACCCTCTCTCCTGTATTGATAAACAAACCTCCTGTAAAACAACTTAATACACATTCTCTCTCCTGTATTAATAAACAAACCTCCTGTAAAACAACTTAATACACACCCTCTCTCCTGTATTAATAAACAAACCTCCTGTAAAACAACTTAATACACACCCTCTCTCTCCTGTATTAATAAACAAACCTCCTGTAAAACAACTTAATACACATTCTCTCTCCTGTATTAATAAACAAACCTCCTGTAAAACAACTTAATACACATCCTCTCTCTCCTGTATTAATAAACAAACCTCCTGTAAAACAACTTAATACACATCCTCTCTCTCCTGTATTAATAAACAAACCTCCTGTAAAACAACTTAATACACATTCTCTCTCCTGTATTAATAAACAAACCTCCTGTAAAACAACTTAATACACATTCTCTCTCCTGTATTAATAAACAAACCTCCTGTAAAACAACTTAATACACACCCTCTCTCCTGTATTAATAAACAAACCTCCTGTAAAACAACTTAATACACATCCTCTCTCTCCTGTATTAATAAACAAACCTCCTGTAAAACAACTTAATACACATCCTCTCTCTCCTGTATTAATAAACAAACCTCCTGTAAAACAACTTAATACACATTCTGTCTCCTGTATTAATAAACAAACCTCCTGTAAAACAACTTAATACACATTCTCTCTCCTGTATTAATAAACAAACCTCCTGTAAAACAACTTAATACACACCCTCTCTCCTGTATTAATAAACAAACCTCCTGTAAAACAACTTAATACACATCCTCTCTCTCCTGTATTAATAAACAAACCTCCTGGCTCTATTTTAGTGACTTCCATTTGTATCATCTAATGTGTATTAAGTTGTTTTAACTTAATACACATTAGATGATACAAATGGAAGTCACTAAAATAGAGCCATTTTTTAGACACACACACAAACAGGTGTGGAAAACATTTAGTTAATTTTCTTTAACCCTTTCTCCAATCAGTCAGCATGCTAATTCCCTATCTCCTGTAAGGCTGTGTCTCGGCAGGTAGCCCAGCGGTTAAGAGGGTTGGGCCAGTAACCGAAAGGATGCTGGTTCGAATCCTCGAGCTGGCAAGGTGGAAAAATCTAACGTTCTGCCCTTGATCAATAATAATATGCCATTTAGCAGACGCTTTTATCCAAAGCGACTCACAGTCATGTGTGCATACATTTTCACATATGGGGTGGTCTCGGGGATCGAACCCACTACCCCTGGCGTTACAAGCGCCGTGCTCTACCAGCTGAGCTACTGAGGACCAAGGCAGTTAACCCCCAACAACTGCTCCCCGGGCACTGTGGACGTCGATTAAGGCAGCCCCCCGCACCTCTCTGATTCAGAGGGGTTGGGTTAAATGCGGAAGACACATTTTTGATTGAATGCATTCAGTTGTTCAACTGACTGGGTAACCCCTTTCTCTCTCTTCTTGGTCACCTCGACAGAGTTAACCTGGACATTCAGTAAACTCACCTCGACAGAGTTAACCTGGACATTCAGTAGCCTCACCTAAACAGAGTTAACCTGGACATTCAGTAACCTCACCTAAACAGAGTTAACCTGGACATTCAGTAGCCTCACCTAAACAAAGTTAACCTGGACATTCAGTAACCTCACCTAAACAGAGTTAACCTGGACATTCAGTAGCCTCACCTAAACAGAGTTAACCTGGACATTCAGTAACCTCACCTAAATAGAGTTAACCTGGACATTCAGTAACCTCACCTAAACAGAGTTAACCTGGACATTCAGTAGCCTCACCTAAACAGAGTTAACCTGGACATTCAGTAACCTCACCTAAACAGAGTTAACCTGGACATTCAGTAACCTCACCTAAACAGAGTTAACCTGGACATTCAGTAACCTCACCTAAACAGAGTTAACATGGACATTCAGTAACTTCACCTAAACAGGGTTAACCTGGACATTCAGTAACCTCACCTAAACAGAGTTAACCTGGACATTCAGTAACCTCACCTAAACAGAGTTAACCTGGACATTCAGTAACCTCACCTAAACAGAGTTAACCTGGACATTCAGTAACCTCACCTAAACAGAGTTAACCTGGACATTCAGTAGCCTCACCTAAACAGAGTTAACCTGGACATTCAGTAACCTCACCTAAACAGAGTTAACCTGGACATTCAGTAGCCTCACCTAAACAGAGTTAACCTGGACATTCAGTAACCTCACCTAAACAGAGTTAACCTGGACATTCAGTAGCCTCACCTAAACAGAGTTAACCTGGACATTCAGTAGCCTCACCTAAACAGGGTTAACCTGGACATTCAGTAGCCTCACCTAAACAGGGTTAACCTGGACATTCAGTAGCCTCACCTAAACATAGTTAACCTGGACATTAAGTAACCTCACCTAAACAGAGTTAACCTAGACATTCAGTAGCCTCACCTAAACAGAGTTAACCTGGACATTCAGTAGCCTCACCTAAACAGAGTTAACCTGGACATTCAGTAACCTCACCTCGACAGAGTTAACCTGGACATTCAGTAACCTCACCTAAACAGAGTTAACCTGGACATTCAGTAACCTCACCTAAACAGAGTTAACCTGGACATTCAGTAACCTCACCTAAACAGAGTTAACCTGGACATTCAGTAGCCTCACCTACTGAGCAGGTCATTGTTGAAGGGTTATGTTGTTGTCCTCAGGTGAGTTGGTGAGAATCACATACCTGTAGAACGACGTAGAACACGTTCAAGGAATGTTCATGATGTCATAGGCTTCATATGCTGACTTATAAAGATATAATAACAGACTTATACTGACGTACACGATCAGTCGGACTTCAGATGACCTCAGACCGGATCCAACATTGATTTGCCTCAACATTGAAATGCCTGATGGGGAAAGGTCTATCACAGAACTAAACAGGAGCTTGGCCTACAATGCTGACCGAGGACGATGAGCAGTGCAACGCTATTTCATTGTCGTTCCGCAAATAGAAAGATATCCGTTTGTACTGACGTTGTTAATGTCATTTATAGCCAAGCCGGACTGTTATAGACCATCTGTCGGTCGCAATTTTATCAACTCCCCATGCGACCATATCGGTGGGCAAGGGAATCGACCTTGTGGATTTGCAATGTAAAATCTGTGTAAACTCTTACCAGAATCGTTGCTGGATGGCACCCTGGCTTGAGCTCCCACAGTGGAAGAAAACGCACCAATGTGCGCTGGTAAAATGGCATTGCCGCTTCAACTTTATTTCAGCTAATTGCCAGGTGATCATGGCTCGCAATTGCACATGGTTGGCTAAAATGTAAAACCAACCATGTTGTGTGTTTAAGGTCTTACATGGTTTAATATTGTCACAGTCAGTGATGGCAACGGTGCTAAATTATTCTAGCAATATTTTTTCTGCAATCTTTGGGAAATCATAATCTTTGAACTGATTGACTGGCCAATTGACATGGACTGGCCGCGTGAAACTCCAATACCGTGCGTGTACCTCCATCTAGTGGACACAATGGAGTACTGCACCGAGAACAACTTTACTTTGTTATTGACAAAAGAACACAGAACAGCCAATCCAGTCATCGAATTCTTTGTAAAACATAAATATATATATATATTGATTAATGAAACTGTGTTATGTTTATTTTGTTAGTATGCAGACATAAGTAGATTAATGATGAGGTGCTCTGTGTTTCAAACAGTGGTGAGTTTTGATAATAATAATAATAATATGCCATTTAGCAGACGCTTTTATCCAAAGCGACTTACAGTCATGCGTGCATACATTTTTGTGTATGGGTGGTCCCGGGGATCGAACCCACTACCTTGGCGTTCCAAGCGCCGTGCTCTACCAGCTGAGCTACAGAGGACCACATTGATGAGGTGGTCTGTGAGTGGTGTGTGAGTATTTTTTTTGTGTGTGTATTTGACCAGTAACCTCACCTCACACAGCACTGTTTGAAACACAGAACACCTCATCAAAACTCACCACTGTTTGAAACACAGAACACCTCATCAAAACGCACCACTGTTTGAAACAAAGAGCACCTCATCAAAACTCACTCACCACTGTTTGAAACCCAGACCACCTCATCAAAACTCACTCACCACTGTTTGAAACCCAGACCACCTCATCAAAACTCACACACCACTGTTTGAAACCCAGACCACCTCATCAAAACTCACACACCACTGTTTGAAACACAGACCACCTCATCAAAACTCACACACCACTGTTTGAAACACAGAGCACCTCATCAAAACTCACACACCACTGTTTGAAACACAGAACACCTCATCAAAACTCACACACCACTGGGCCTCCCGAGTGGCGCAGCAGTCTAGAGGCGTCACTCTAGACGCCTCGTAGTGCTAGAGGCGTCACTACAGACCCAGGTTCGAATCCCGGGCTGTATCACAACCGGCCGTGATCGGGAGTCCCATAGGGCGGCGCACAATTGGCCCAGCGTGGTTAGGGGAGGGTTTGGCCGGGGGGGCTTTACTTGACTCATCGCGCTCTAGCGACTCCTTGTGGCTGGCTGGGCGCCTGCAAGCTGACCTCGGTTGTCAGGTGAACAGTGTTTCCTCCGACACATTGGTGCGGCTGGCTTCCGGGTTAAGCTGGCGGGTGTTAAGAAGCGCGGTTTGGCGGGTCATGTTTCGGAGGACGCATGACTCGACCTTCGCCTCCCGAGCCCGTTGGGGAGTTGCAGCGATGAGACAAGATCGTAATTAGGGAGAAAAAAGGGGGTAAAAAAAACAACAAAGAAAAAATGAGAATCAGAACCAAAGTATTTGAAACAGAATCAGACAGTCAGAATCAGAACCAGACAGCTAGAAATGGAATCAGACAGTTAGACACAGAATCAGAACCAGACAGCTAGAAACAGAATGAGAACCAGACAGTTAGAAACAGAATCAGAACCAGACAGCTAGAAACAGAATCAGAACCAGACAGCTAGAAACAGAATGAGAACCAGACAGTTAGAAACAGAATCAGAACCAGACAGCTAGAAACAGAATCAGAACCAGACAGTTAGACACAGAATCAGAACCAGACAGCTAGAAACAGAATCAGAACCAGACAGTTAGAAACAGAATCAGAACCAGACAGCTAGAAACAGAATCAGAACCAGACAGTTAGACACAGAATCAGAACCAGACAGCTAGAAACAGAATCAGAACCAGACAGTTAGAATCAGACAGCTAGAAACAGAATCAGAACCAGACAGTTAGAAACAGAATCAGAACAAGACAGTTAGAAACAGAATCAGAACCAGACAGTTAGAATCAGACAGCTAGAAACAGAATCAGAACCAGACAGTTAGACACAGAATCAGAACCAGACAGCTAGAAACAGAATCAGAACCAGACAGTTAGATTCAGACAGCTAGAAACAGAATCAGAACCAGACAGTTAGAAACAGAATCAGAACAAGACAGTTAGAAACAGAATCAGAACCAGACAGTTAGAATCAGACAGCTAGAAACAGAATCAGAACCAGACAGTTAGAAACAGAATCAGAACCAGAAAGCTAAAAACAGAATCAGAACCAGATAGTTAGAAAGAGAATCAGACAGCTAGAAACATAATCAGAACCAGACAGTTAGAAACAGAATCAGAACCAGACAGTTAGACACAGAATCAGAACCAGACAGTTAGACACAGAATCAGAACCAGACAGCTAGAAACAGAATGAGAACCAGACAGTTAGACACAGAATCAGAACCAGACAGCTAGAAACAGAATCAGAACCAGACAGTTAGAATCAGAACAAGACAGTTAGAAACATAATCAGAACCAGACAGTTAGAAACAGAATCAGAACCAGAAAGCTAAAAACAGAATCAGAACCAGATAGTTAGAAAGAGAATCAGACAGCTAGAAACATAATCAGAACCAGACAGCTAGAAACAGAATCAGAACCAGACAGCTAGAAAAAGAATCAGAACCAGGCAGTTAGAAACAGAATCAGAACCAGACAGTTAGAAACAGAATCAGAATCAGACAGTTAGACACAGAATCAGAACCATACAGTTAGAAACAGAATCAGAACCAGACAGTTAGAAGCAGAAGCAGAATCAGACAGTTAGAAAGAGAATCAGAACCAGACAGTTAGACACAGAATCAGAACCAGACAGCTAGAAACAGAATCAGAACCAGACAGTTAGAATCAGACAGCTAGAAAAAGAATCAGAACCAGGCAGTTAGAAACAGGGCGACTAAGGAACTAAGAAACTTTATACCATTTAATAGATTTTCACAAAAGGCTATAAAACATTACAAGGTCTCCTAACATATGGCTGCTCCATAATATTGTGGGGCGGTGCCATGGCAACAGGGTTGGTGGTGGAATGCTTTGGGGCCAGCACAGGACTCTGCCACTCCGCTCCCAAGCCACAGTTAGCACACACACACACACACACACACACACACACACACACCACAGGACTACAGGAGACAGCAGAGAGAGCACGCACCCATCCACATCGACGGGGCCGCAGTGGAGAGTGTCAAAAGCTTCAAGTTCCTCGGAGTGTACATCACTGACGACCTGAAATGGTTCCTTCACACAGACAGTGTGGTGAAGAAGGCGCAACAGCACCTTTTCAACCTCAGGAGGCTGAAGAAATTCGCCTTTGCCCTAAGACCCTCACAAACGTATACAGATGCACCGTTGAGAGCATCCTGTAGGAAACTTCACCGTCCGCAACCGCAGGGCTCTCCAGAGGGTGGTGTGTCAGCCCAACGCATCACCAGGGGCACACTGCCTGCCCGCCAGGACATCTACAGCACCCGGTGTCACAGGAAGGCCAAGAAGATCATCAAGGACCTCAACCACCCGAGCCACGGCCTGTTCACCCCGCTACCATCTAGAAGGCGGGGTCAGTACATGTGCATCAAATCTCCAGGCCATTAGACTGTTAAACAGTCACCACTAGCCGGCCTCCGCCCAGTACCCTGCTTTACTTGGCTCATCGCACTCTAGCGACTCCTTGTGGCTGGCTGGGCCCCTGCAAGCTGACCCCGGTTGTCAGGTGAACGGTGTTTCCTCCGACACATTGGTGCGGCTGGCTTCCGGGTTAAGCTGGCGGGTGTTAAGAAGCGCGGTTTGGCGGGTCATGTTTTGGAGGACGCATGACTCGACCTTCGCCTCCCGAGCCCTTTGGGGAGTTGCAGCGATGAGACAAGATCGTAATTAGGGAGAAAAAAGGGGTAAAAAACAAACAAATAAAAAATGAGAATCAGAACCAGACAGCTAGAAACAGACAGTTAGGAATAGAATCAGACAGTTAGAATCAGAACCAGACAGCTAGAAACAGAATCAGAACCAGACAGTTAGAATCAGACAACTAGAAACAGAATCAGAACCAGACAGTTAGAAACAGAATCAGAACCAGACAGCTAGAAACAGAATCAGAACCAGACAGCTAGAAACAGAATCAGTACTAGAGACAATGTTGGATTAACCATGGTGGAGCATGCCAGCTTGGCACTTAGCTTCTTCCTCTCTCTCTCTCTCTCTCTCTCTCTCTCTCTCTCTCTCTCTCTCTCTCTCTCTCTCTCTCTCTCTCTCTCTCTCTCTCTCTCTCTCTCTCTCTCACCCTCTCTCTCCCTCTCTTTCTCTCTCTCTCTCTCTCTCGCTCTCTCTCTGTCTCAGCCTCTCTCTCTCACTCACCCTCTCTCTCTCTCTGTCTCACCCTCTTTCTCTCTCACCTTCTCTCTCTTTCTCTCTCCCTCCCCCTCTCTCTCCCCCTCCCCCCGCTCTCTCTCTCTCACTCTCTGCAGGCCTGTCAAGTCTCCTTTCCATCACAATAATTACTGATTGAGTCACTGATTACCCAGCCCAATGAGATGCCTCTGATATGGCAATAAAGCATTCACTCGATCTTCCTCTCAGATCTGACTCCAGGTCAGGTCTGGGTCCCAAATGGAACCCTATTCCCTTTATAGAGTGCCCTGGTCCAAAGTAGTGCACTGTATAGGGAACAGAGAGCCATTTAGGATGGGACGCATCCCAGATCAGGTCTGGTTTTCATCCATAGCTTACGTACTACTTCTCAGGTTTGCCCACAGGCTGTTGGCATCTTGGCAGATTGACTGCGCTGTAGAAATGCATGGTGTCGGTCGGTTCAACTTGTTCCATAGTATTCTGGTCGTGTTCTTGTTTCGGCAACAGGTGACGGATGTCATGTCTATGTGCTTGATAGACAGGCAGGAACTAAAATGTGGTTAGTTACATGAAGGACTAAGAAATAGCCTATATTATATTGTATCAAATCGATTGCTTTGATTTGGAATATTTCAAAAATCAATTAAAGGGATCAGTTATTGGCACAATAAATACAGAATATTTAAGTAGAACTGTTGGTTAAAAATATTCTTACGAAAAATATCTATTATCATTGAAAATATGTAATCGTTCATCTTTTTTTATTGATAAAGATCCTTCAAACGTACATATTATGACGCCCCTTCGAGCTGAACCGTGATTGGTGGATTGAGGGGGGCGGTGACTATACGTTCAGGAAGAGGTCCATGGACCGTAAACTCTTCTGGTAGCAAATTAGCTAGCTAGGTGAATCTGCTGGAAAAAATAACACCGTTCGTTCGTTAAATCGTTGTTAATCATGTCTGCAAGAAACCCGGGAATTCCCCTTGGTAAGACTCGCTTCCTTATTGTGGGAAATACACGTTTATCCTGCAACATTAGTCAAATCCAGCTAAATAGCTATCGATTGTGTTAGCACGTGCATCCAGATAGTATAAACTTTTAGCTGTTACCATAGAGGGTGTGTTTTATGATGATCAAGAATGTCCTAAACAATGTTTTGACTGTGACACTTAAGCCTAACTGAAAGAGTTTGGTTTCAATCAAACAAATGCATGTAAGAAGTACCGCTCTCACGTGATGTAAATTTAAGTACACAATGTATTTTACAATCACTGCACATTTTGCATGTCAACCGTTTTAAATATGTGTCTAGTTAGGTAACATGTAGAGAGATACTTTGTATCATGTCTAGTGAACACTGTAAAGATAGTAGCTAGTTACACGCTGAATTACTGTATGTTGGTGGTCTTGACTCTCATGATGTCCTGGCTAATATGTTTCCAATGACACCTCAGTGCAGCCAGGGTGAATCACGTGACTATCTATCGGTGATCTCTTGTTGTCTGACTGTACTAAGACCCCGGAAAACATTTTCGATACAGGCCTAACCATCGGTTTGTTAACTACTGTAAGCCTACTTGATATTCGGTAGATATCTGAACAGAATAGTGGATTCGGTGAGAAATAGGCCTGCATATACCTCCAATATAAACGTATATGGAAGCGTTGTGGACAGCGACCACATACCAACTTCAGTGTTTCTTATCAACCTTCCATATTGATGTTGCTGTTATTGTGTGTGTGTGTGTGTGTGTGTGTGTGTGTGTGTGTGTGTGTGTGTGTGTCAGACCTGGAGTGGGTGTCCAAGGTGCGCGTGAACACTCAGGCAGTGCTGAAGAGAGCTCAGCAGATCCAAGGACGCAACAAGAACAAGAAACAGTGGCAGGTAGGGGCTTTGGGGGTAGCATTGGTCTCTCTCTGTGTATGTGTGTGTGTGTGTGTGTGTGTGTGTGTGTGTGTGTGTGTGTGTGTGTGTGTGTTTGTGCGCGCAATACCTTCATCTCCAATGTTTTCCTATAAATCTCATAAGAAGACACAAGATGAAAGGATAAAGTGATGCTCCATTTGTAGCCTACTGTTAGAATTAGGATATACACTATGCTCAGTTTGTATCCTACTGTTAGAATAAGGATATGCAGTATGCTCAGTTTGTATCCTACTGTTAGAATAAGGATATACAGTATGCTCCGTTTGTATCCTACTGTTAGAATAAGGATATGCAGTATGCTCAGTTTGTATCCTACTGTTAGAATAAGGATATGCAGTATGCTCAGTTTGTATCCTACTGTTAGAATAAGGATATACAGTATGCTCAGTTTGTATCCTACTGTTAGAATAAGGATATACAGTATGCTCTGTTTGAATCCTACTGTTAGAATAAGGATATACAGTATGCTCCGTTTGTATCCTACTGTTAGAATAAGGATATACAGTATGCTCAGTTTGTATCCTACTGTTAGAATAAGGATATGCAGTATGCTCAGTTTGTATCCTACTGTTAGAATAAGGATATACAGTATGCTCAGTTTGTATCCTACTGTTAGAATAAGGATATACAGTATGCTCTGTTTGAATCCTACTGTTAGAATAAGGATATGCAGTATGCTCCGTTTGTATCCTACTGTTAGAATAAGGATATGCAGTATGCTCCGTTTGTATTCTACTGTTAGAATAAGGATATGCAGTATGCTCAGTTTGTATTCTACTGTTAGAATAAGGATATGCAGTATGCTCAGTTTGTATCCTACTGTTAGAATATGGATTGGGATGTACAGTATGATTTTGTATGTTATCTAGTGTTGAAGTGTTGTCCACACCAACCCCTTGTATTGAGAACAAACAGTTATACACCGCGGTATGAGTTGACATCTGGCTCTGTGTCACTACATTAACCCATGATGCTCTCTGTCTTGTCTCCAGGCGGCGTGGCTTCTGCGGGCGGTGACCTGTATTGACCTGACGACCCTGGCTGGCGACGACACGCCTGGCAACGTCCACCGGCTGTGTATGAAGGCTACCCAGCCTGTACGCACTGACCTGCTGAAGAGCATGGACATGCATAACGAAGGTATGGGGGGGGGGGGGTGTCTGTCTGACGGTCTGTCCGCGTCTCGCCCTCTCTCCACCTCACCCTTGCTCCAGAGACAGACTAGCTTTACATGGCTCTTCATAAAGCATGTGTATGAAATGTGTTAGCATGTTAGCGCTACATCCTCCTGAACATGACTGATGTTCTATACTTCATACTTGTTCAAGTCACAACTTAACTAATGTAATATTTTACATAAGCACCCCCCTGTCAAGAATCCAGTCGGACACTGTTGCTTATACAACTCTTTTAGCTAGACGGCTAATACTACAGAACTGGAAGATGGCAGCTCCCCCATCTTATAAATATTGGGTGAGAGACGTGTTGTGCTCTCTGAAACTAGAAAAAATTAAATTCAATTCACGTGGGAACCCCAAACTGTTTAATGAGGCTTGGGCTCCATTCCGGTCTTACTTTAAACAGTCCATCCTCTGATAGCATTCCTATTAAAACCAAAATAAGTCTGTATTTGACCCCCCTGTGACTTAGGGGTTGGATGAGCATTTCTCTGTGTTTTTTTTCTGGGGTGGGGGTGGGGGGCATTAAGGTTGATGTGCTTATTGATTGTGACCTGCGGATGCCTTGTTCATCTCGCCCGGGCAGAGACTAAGGTGTGAGCTTGTTTTTCCCAGTTATTTTTATTTTTTTAATTCTGTTCACGCCTACATAAAATTATCAATATTAATTTTTTTATTTTAAAGCATTGTAACTTTTTATTTTTGGTCCAGTGGATGATTGGTCTGTGGCCTTGACTGTCTGTGAGTGGTTGCATTTCTCCACCCCATCCCTTAACTGTTTACAGGAACAATGGTGAGGTGTTTGCTCTGTCCCTATACTATAGATTGCCCTTTAACCTTTTGTAGCCTTCTGCCTGGTGTGTTTAACTTGTCTAAAGTATGGTATCTTTAAAGTTATTTTAAAAAATTTTTTTTTTTTTTATATGTATTATTTGTATTTTTGTCTAGTTGAGTATATTATTTATATTGCTTTGTCTTGTCTGTGTGTGTGTAAAACTTAATAAACAGAGTTCTCAACAACTTAACTAGAGGGCCACATACTCCTTAACTAATGTTATATTTACCCACTAGAGGGCGACATACTCCTTAACTCATGTAATATTTACCCACTAGAGGGCGACGTACTCCTTAACTCATGTAATATTTTCCCACTAGAGGGCGACGTACTCCTTAACTGATGAAATATTTTCCCACTAGAGGGCGACGTACTCCTTAACTCATGAAATATTTACCCACTAGAGGGAGACATACTCCTTAACTCATGTAATATTTACCCACTAGAGGGCGACATACTCCTTAACTCATGTAATATTTACCCACTAGAGGGCGACGTACTCCTTAACTCATGAAATATTTACCCGCTAGAGGGCGACGTACTCCTTAACTCATGTAATATTTACCCACTAGAGGGCGACGTACTCCTTAACTCATGAAATATTTACCCACTAGAGGGCGACGTACTCCTTAACTCATGTAATATTTACCCACTAGAGGGCGACGTACTCCTTAACTCATGTAATATTTACCCACTAGAGGGCGACGTACTCCTATGTTTCACATGAAGGCCTATCTTGTTTCACATGATTGGCCTTGGTGTTGGCAAGAGTGAAGTTGTATCTGTGACTACTGCAGCAGTGTGTACCTGTCTCAGTTAGCTAGAGGTGTAACTATAGTTCTGGTTGTGTCTGTGTATCTAGGTGTGTGACTACTGCAGCAGTGTGTGTGTACCCGTCTCGTGTGGCTGATGCTGTTGAAGTCCCTGGAAAGCAGCCAACTCCAGCCTACCTGTGGCCTCAGGTAAGAGCGAGGAGCAAGTCTACCTCCGTGTCATTCTGTAGTTGGACAGTCCGGGTGTATGTTGTCACTAATGAAGTACAGTTGTCACTTCCTGTCATCCTCTGATTGGTTGCTGTGTTTCTTTTGTTATTTGATTTATTTATTGATCGATTAATATATATATGTGTGATCGATTAATATATATATGTGATTATAACACACATAAGCGACTCATACAGCCACAACACGAATGAAATAACAGGATGTTTTAGACATGAAAAACTATGGAGACCGACTCAGACATCACTGACTTTGCTATCTCTGTCCTCAGTGGCGACAGGTTTCCCTGCAGGCCAGACCCCTCTGAAGGCCAGGCTAGAGGAGGTCCGTATGGCCGTAGAGGATGGAGCTATGGAGATAGATATAGTCATCAACAGGACTCTGGCCCTCACTGGACAGTGGGAAGGTATGGGTCCGTATGGCTGTAGAGGATGGAGCTATGGAGATAGATATAGTCATCAACAGGACTCTGGCCCTCACTGGACAGTGGGAAGGTATGGGTCCGTATGGCTGTAGAGGATGGAGCTATGGAGATAGATATAGTCATCAACAGGACTCTGGCCCTCACTGGACAGTGGGAAGGTATGGGTCCGTATGGCTGTAGAGGATGGAGCTATGGAGATAGATATAGTCATCAACAGGACTCTGGCCCTCACTGGACAGTGGGAAGGTATGGGTCCGTATGGCCGTAGAGGATGGAGCTATGGAGATAGATATAGTCATCAACAGGACTCTGGCCCTCACTGGACAGTGGGAAGGTATGGGTCCGTATGGCCGTAGAGGATGGAGCTATGGAGATAGATATAGTCATCAATAGGACTCTGGCCCTCACTGGACAGTGGGAAGGTATGGGTCCGCATGGCTGTAGAGGATGGAGCTATGGAGATAGATATAGTCATCAATAGGACTCTGGCCCTCACTGGACAGTGGGAAGGTATGGGTCCGTATGGCCGTAGAGGATGGAGCTATGGAGATAGATATAGTCATCAACAGGACTCTGGCCCTCACTGGACAGTGGGAAGGTATGGGTCCGTATGGCTGTAGAGGATGGAGCTATGGAGATAGATATAGTCATCAACAGGACTCTGGCCCTCACTGGACAGTGGGAAGGTATGGGTCCGTATGGCTGTAGAGGATGGAGCTATGGAGATAGATATAGTCATCAACAGGACTCTGGCCCTCACTGGACAGTGGGAAGGTATGGGTCCGTATGGCCGTAGAGGATGGAGCTATGGAGATAGATATAGTCATCAACAGGACTCTGGCCCTCACTGGACAGTGGGAAGGTATGGGTCCGTATGGCTGTAGAGGATGGAGCTATGGAGATAGATATAGTCATCAACAGGACTCTGGCCCTCACTGGACAGTGGGAAGGTATGGGTCCGTATGGCTGTAGAGGATGGAGCTATGGAGATAGATATAGTCATCAACAGGACTCTGGCCCTCACTGGACAGTGGGAAGGTATGGGTCCGTATGGCTGTAGAGGATGGAGCTATGGAGATAGATATAGTCATCAACAGGACTCTGGCCCTCACTGGACAGTGGGAAGGTATGGGTCCGTATGGCTGTAGAGGATGGAGCTATGGAGATAGATATAGTCATCAACAGGACTCTGGCCCTCACTGGACAGTGGGAAGGTATGGGTCCGTATGGCTGTAGAGGATGGAGCTATGGAGATAGATATAGTCATCAACAGGACTCTGGCCCTCACTGGACAGTGGGAAGGTATGGGTCCGTATGGCCGTAGAGGATGGAGCTATGGAGATAGATATAGTCATCAACAGGACTCTGGCCCTCACTGGACAGTGGGAAGGTATGGTATATATTATTATATACACTCACTGGCCAGTTTATTAGGTACACCAGTACCGGGTCGGACCCCCCCCCCTTTGCCTTCAGAACAGCCTGTTACTTACATACATACAGTCAGCTAGAACATGAAAACATACTGTCAACTGGAACCTGAAAACATACTGTCAACTGGAACATGAAAACATACTGTCAACTGGAACCTGAAAACATACTGTCAACTGGAACCTGAAAACATACTGTCAACTGGAACCTGAAAACATACTGTCTGCTAGAACGTGAAAACATACTGTCTGCTAGAACATGAAAACATACTGTCAGCTAGAACATGAAAACATACTGTCAACTGGAACATGAAAACATACTGTCAACTGGAACATGAAAACATACTGTCAACTGGAACCTGAAAACATACTGTCAACTGGAACCTGAAAACATACTGTCAACTGGAACCTGAAAACATACTGTCAACTGGAACATGAAAACATACTGTCAACTGGAACATGAAAACATACTGTCAACTGGAACCTGAAAACATACTGTCAACTGGAACCTGAAAACATACTGTCAACTGGAACCTGAAAACATACTGTCAACTGGAACCTGAAAACATACTGTCAACTGGAACCTGAAAACATACTGTCAACTGGAACCTGAAAACAAACTGTCAACTGGAACCTGAAAACATACTGTCAACTGGAACATGAAAACATACTGTCAACTGGAACATGAAAACATACTGTCAACTGGAACCTGAAAACATACTGTCAACTGGAACCTGAAAACATACTGTCAACTGGAACCTGAAAACATACTGTCAACTGGAACCTGAAAACATACTGTCTGCTAGAACGTGAAAACATAGTCAGCTAGAACATGAAAACATACTGTCAGCTAGAACATGAAAACATACTGTCAACTGGAACCTGAAAACATACTGTCAACTGGAACCTGAAAACATACTGTCTGCTAGAACGTGAAAACATAGTCAGCTAGAACATGAAAACATACTGTCAACTGGAACCTGAAAACATACTGTCAACTGGAACCTGAAAACATACTGTCAACTGGAACCTGAAAACATACTGTCAACTGGAACATGAAAACATACTGTCAACTGGAACATGAAAATATACTGTCAACTGGAACCTGAAAACATACTGTCAACTGGAACCTGAAAACATACTGTCAACTGGAACATGAAAACATACTGTCAACTGGAACCTGAAAACATACTGTCAACTGGAACCTGAAAACATACTGTCAACTGGAACATGAAAACATACTGTCAACTGGAACCTGAAAACATACTGTCAACTGGAACCTGAAAACATACTGTCAACTGGAACCTGAAAACATACAGTCAACTGGAACCTGAAAACATACTGTCAACTGGAACCTGAAAACATACTGTCAACTGGAACCTGAAAACATACTGTCAACTGGAACATGAAAACATACTGTCAACTGGAACCTGAAAACATACTGTCAACTGGAACCTGAAAACATACTGATACTGTCAACTGGAACATGAAAACATACTGTCAACTGGAACATGAAAACATACATGATACCTTCAGATGCTTCTATAACATAGTTGACACAAACATTGTGTACAAAGTATGAGCTATGATGTTGCTATGGCAGTATGAACTATGATGTTGCTATGACAGTATGAACTATGATGTTGCTATGACAGTATGAACTATGATGTTGCTATGACAGTATGAGCTATGATGTTGCTATGACAGTATGAAATATGATGTTGCTATGACAGTATGAAATATGATGTTGCTATGACAGTATGAGCTATGATGTTGCTATGACAGTATGAGCTATGATGTTGCTATGACAGTATGAACTATGATGTTGCTATGACAGTATGAACTATGATGTTGCTATGACAGTATGAACTATGATGTTGCTATGGCAGTATGAAATATGATGTTGCTATGACAGTATGAGCTATTACGTTGCTATGACAGTATGAAATATGATGTTGCTATGACAGTATGAACTATGATGTTGCTATGACAGTATGAACTATGATGTTGCTATGACAGTATGAACTATGATGTTGCTATGACAGTATGAACTATGATGTTGCTATGACAGTATGAAATATGATGTTGCTATGACAGTATGAGCTATGACGTTGCTATGACAGTATGAAATATGATGTTGCTATGACAGTATGAACTATGATGTTGCTATGACAGTATGAGCTATGATGTTGCTATGACAGTATGAGCTATGGTGTTGCTATGACAGTATGAACTATGATGTTGCTATGACAGTATGAGCTATGATGTTGCTATGACAGTATGAGCTATGGTGTTGCTATGACAGTGAAGGTGTGTGGTGGCGTGTCCATTTTAAATGACCTCTCTCTCTCTCTCTCCTCAGCCGTGTATGATGAGGTGTGTCAGTTCAGAGAGGCCTGTGGGGAGGCTCACATGAAGTCCATCCTGGCTGTAGGAGAGCTGGGGACGTACACTAACGTCTGCAAGGCTAGTCTGGTGGCTATGATGGCTGGTGAGCGTGTTCTTTCTCTCACACTCACACACACACACACACACACACACACGTACACACACACACACACACACACATACACACACACACACACACAGACACACACACACACACACACACACACATACACACACACACACACACACACACACACACACGTACACACACACACACACACATACACACACACACACACAGACACACACACACACACACACACACACACACACACACACACACACAGGGCTGTATTCTGACTTGAGATCCAACTCCCATTTTCTGTCGTCGTTGTTGATGAATGATTTGCGAAAAATCAAGAGTTGTATGTGCTCTCATCTCACCTCTGAATCAGGCCCAGTGATATTGTATTACAAATGGTGCAGTTTGTCATGTTCTCCTGTGGGAGGCGCTGTTGTTCAGGCTGCTCTGTCTTTGTACTTAGCTAACCTGATGAACGTTCTCTCTTTTATACACACACACACACACACACACACACACTGAACTGTACACTTAACTACCCGTCACATAATAAGCCGATTACTGTACCAAATTGTCAGCCGGTCCGATAGAGATCGTTATTAAAATACATTGCTTTTGTCGGCGCGCTTGCTCCTTAATCTCCCCTTGTTCTATAAATTGCGTATGAGATTCCAGAAATTGAATGATAATTTTGCCTATTAATCTATGACGGAGGCTATTTTACTCCACTACACACACACACACACACACACACACACTCACACACACACTGCCTGCTTGCCCACGCTAGCCAAATGAAAAGAGCGCCATTACCACCATCCTCGTTTAATAACCTCTATCCATTATCAGGTCATTAACATCCCCATAACCAATCTACGGAATTACTCCTCTGTCTGAGGAGAGAGCGAGAGAGAGAGCGCGAGAGAGAGAGAGGACGTTATGGGGTAGAGAGGGAGGGAGAGAGCGAGAGACACAAAGACATAAATAAAAAAGGAAAGAAAGAAAAAATATGACTGTAAAAATACATAGTACATGTCTGTAATGGAGCGTAAAGTCTTCATCAGCCTGGTAATGTAAAAATACATAGTACATGTCTGTAATGGAGCGTAAAGTCTCCATCAGCCTGGTAATGTAAAAAATACATAGTACATGTCTGTAATGGAGCGTAAAGTCTTCATCAGCCTGGTAATGTAAAAATACATAGTACATGTCTGTAATGGAGCGTAAAGTCTTCATCAGCCTGGTAATGTAAAAATACATAGTACATGTCTGTAATGGAGCGTAAAGTCTTCATCAGCCTGGTAATGTAAAAATACATAGTACATGTCTGTAATGGAGCGTAAAGTCTTCATCAGCCTGGTAATGTAAAAATACATAGTACATGTCTGTAATGGAGCGTAAAGTCTTCATCAGCCTGGTAATGTAAAAATACATAGTACATGTCTGTAATGGAGCGTAAAGTCTTCATCAGCCTGGTAATGTAAAAATACATAGTACATGTCTGTAATGGAGCGTAAAGTGTTAATCAGCCTGGTAATGTAAAAATACATAGTACATGTCTGTAATGGAGCGTAAAGTGTTCATCAGCCTAGTAATGTAAAAATACATGTATGTAATGGAGCGTAAAGTGTTCATCAGCCTGGTAATGTAAAAATACATAGTACATGTCTGTAATGGAGCGTAAAGTGTTCATCAGCCTGGTAATGTAAAAATACATAGTACATGTCTGTAATGGAGCGTAAAGTGTTCATCAGCCTGGTAATGTAAAAATACATAGTACATGTCTGTAATGGAGCGTAAAGTGTTCATCAGCCTGGTAATGTAAAAATACATAGTACATGTCTGTAATGGAGCGTAAAGTGTTCATCAGCCTGGTAATGAACTGTCATTAGAGACCAGGGGGAGGAGACAGAAGGAAAGGAGGATGGAGGGACGGTGATGTTTCACCAGGGCTTGTGGTTCATCTATTAAAAGCCTGTCATTTCATCTTCTATTTTTATCCAGAAAGCTGATAAAGACATAATTGTCTCAGAAGGAAAGGAAGTAGAGAAATGGAGGGATGAAGGGAAGGGAGGGAAGAGGATAAATGAAGGGTTATATTGATGAAGCAGGCAGCACACACCCTCTGTTAGCCCTGCCACAGTGTCACAGACACCATATGTAATATGGGCGGCAGGTAGCTTAGTGGGTAAGAGCATTGTGCCAGTAACCGAAAGGTCGCTGGTTCTAATCCCCGAGCCGACTAGGTGAAAAACCTGTCGATGTGCCCTTGAGCAAGGCACTTAACCCTAATTGCTCCTGTAAGTCGCTCTGGATAAGAGCGTCTGCTAAATGACCAATTTATTTATTTATTTATTTAATTTATGTTCTCCTCTGACTCTGGAGACCCTGAGAGCAGAGCAGACCTCAGTGGAACGTCTCTGGAGACCCTGAGAGCAGGTCGGGCCCTCAGTGGAACGTCTCTGGAGACCCTGAGAGCAGGTCGGGCCATCAGTGGAACGTCTCTGGAGACCCTGAGAGCAGGTCGGGCCATCAGTGGAACGTCTCTGGAGACCCTGAGAGCAGGTCGGCCCTCAGTGGAACGTCTCTGGAGACCCTGAGAGCAGGTCGGCCCTCAGTGGAACGTCTCTGGAGACCCTGAGAGCAGGTCGGCCATCAGTGGAACGTCCTGTTTCAGTCAGATACTTTAGAAATAGCTGTACCTCTTATACTATAGTAGTAATAGAGTAGTACTATAGTAATACTATATTGTATTGTATTTTAGTCCAGTCTGATGACATCTCTAAATCCCAGTTTCCTATTTTCATACAATCACATGTATTTCTAGAATTGTAAAGTGTTTAAATGTGTGTACTGTATTTTAGGTCATCTATAAGTCTAGTTTCCTATTTCTATAGCTCATCCTGCTTGGATGGGAACTTTCTGGAATTGTACGATGTTGAAAAGCTGAATAGATTCCATATTGATGGCTAGAATGAATTGTAATGGTGACAATAGCACAAAATTGTCCACCAGATGTTGTCTCGCATGTTATACAGTGCATTCGGGAAAGTATTCAGACCCCTTGACTTTTTCCACATTTTTGTTACGTTACAGCCTTATTCTAAAACGGAGGTCATTAAGGTCAGTTGAGGAAATGAGGTCATGTCTTTAACTGTGTGTGTGTGTGTGTGTGTGTCTGTGTGTGTGTGTGTGTGTATACCAACAGGGTCAGACTTCATCAAGACGTCAACAGGGAAGGAGTCTGTCAACGCTACGTACCCTGTCGCCATAGTGATGGTCAGAGCCATCCGGGACTACTTCCTGAAGACTGGACATAAGGTGTGGGTTTTAGTGTGTGTGTGCTTCTCTTAGAATCCATTCAGTCAAGTCAGCTGAATTCATTCCGTTCAGTTCTAATCAATACCATTCAACAGACGATATGTACATCAGATATAAATGTATGTAGTTACCTAAACAATGTTCCCTGTTGACTGGCCCTATCCCTCATGAAGTCTTATTGTTGCCTTACTGACGAAGCTGGTCGTTCCTGTCCTGTGAATCGTACCCTAGGTTGGTTTTAAGCCTGCTGGTGGGATCCGTACAGCCAAGGAGTCGTTGGTGTGGCTGACTCTGATGAAGGAAGAGCTGGGAGACGAGTGGCTGAGCCCTCACCTCTTCAGACTGGGCGCTAGTAGTCTATTGGCTGACATAGAGAGACAGGTACACACACACACACACACACACACACACACACACATACACAGACACACACAGACACATACACACACACACACACACAGACACACACACACACACACACAGACACACACACACACACACACACACACACAGACAGACAGACACACACACACACACACACACATACACAGACACACACACACACACACACACACATACAGACACACAGACACACACACACACACACACAGACACACACTCAGGTCCTATCAACACAAGTCCCATAACATTAGTGCTGAGAGCAGAATGGCTTGGTACTGTAGGAAAATAATGGTTTAGTTTGTCTGTTAGTCATGACCTTTAACCTCTACAATTATGGTTTAGTTTGTCTGTTAGTCATGACCTTTTAACCTCTACAATTATGGTTTAGTTTGTCCGTTAGTCATGACCTTTAACCTCTACAATTATGGTTTAGTTTGTCCGTTAGTCATGACCTTTTAACCTCTACATGTCACTGTTCCAGACCTTTTATTAACAACGGGGTCATATTTAAATGGTCCACTCAGCTCAGTGTTTTAACTGTTTTTTAATGAATCCTCTTTTCTTATTCCCTGTTTCTCTGTTCTTCCAGATCTACCATTACGTGACTGGTCACTACGCAGCCTATCACCAGATGCCCATGGCCTGAAACCATGGTTACCAATTCAAAGTGACCAATCCGAAACCTCACCAAATCAGCCTATCACTGTGCAGATTGCTTACAGGTTCCTCAAAGACATCTGTTACTGTACTTGTCAGGAATGTGTTCATTTGAGAAGATGACCCAGATCAAGTGAAGGAAAGAGCCGGCCATTTTACAGTACACAGGACATACAGTACTTCTGGAATATCTTACTCTTTGTGCCTTGAGACCGTTAACCGGTATTGTTTCGTCCAAACAATGTGACATTATTATCCTGTAATAATTGAGTGAGTGTTGATGAGTCAGTCTTAATGAAAACAGAAAACTGTCATGAAATTAGAGTTTTAACTTGTAGTTATGAGAATACTATATTATACACAATATAAAGCGCTCAATTCAGTTTTCCGTCTCATCCAATTACTGTCCTTGCTGTAAAGAGAGAATGAAACCCATTATAAACACGTATGGTTGGACATCTTGTTGAAGATGTTGAGGCATGATTAAAGACCATATACACCATCAAACATTATGAATTGTTATTCAGATGAGCTAAAATACAAAAAACTTTATTGTGCGTTAGGTTCTCACAAAATGGAAATTGGTCTTTGGCACTCTGGCTTACAGCTCTGACTAACAGCTCTGACCAACAGCTCTGACCAACAGCTCTGACCAACAGCTCTGGCCAACAGCTCTGGCCAACAGCTCTGGCCAACAGCTCTGGCCAACAGCTCTGGCCAACAGCTCTGATTTACAGGGTAACTGTATTACACCACTACAGTTTCTCTTTCTGGGCACGTCGTCAATATTAAAGGACCAAAAAAACTCCAGGTCCTGTGTGCCCTTTTATCATGGTATCTACAGCATATAATCAGCTGGAAGTCCTATTCATGTGATCCGTTTTAGGCACGCCACCTGTCTAATGACGTGCCTGCCTGGGTGCTGAATATGTTCTAGACTGTTCTCCTTTTGGACTAACTTCATTAGCGGGGAGCTCAGTGAAACAGAGAGAGGGGTTAATGAGGGGCTAAGTGAATTTAAATGATCTGATTTGAAACCGCTCTGTTTGGACGCAGCTTCATTTAAAGACGGAAGAAAACTTTCTTCCCTCGGTCTCCACCCTCTTCTTCTGTTCTTTAAGGAAGATATCCCAGGCCGTAACCTGGAACGAGAACAGAGGAGAGGATCAAAGAAATAACATTTCATTGTGGAATGGGGGATGTGATCCTTGAGAGGGAGTGGAGAAATCTTGTCTAAAGAGGGGTTGAGCCTGCTGAGGGAGAGAGGGGTGAAGTCTTGTCGAAAGATGGAAGGAGAGAGTACACTCGGGGAAGGAAGAGACGTGTGAACACAGCAGGGGTTTGGGATTAGGGCATGATGGGATATTTCAATTGTAAGTACGCAAAGCCTCACGGTTTATCTAATTAAATAAAGTTTTAGATAAGTGGGTGTGGCTTAGCAGAAAGTCTGGTTTCTCTATTACAGGATGAGGGCATATTGAATTCAGAGTGGATGAGGATGAGGAAGAGGATGAGAGGATGAAGATGTGGAGATGAGGAAGAGGATGAGGATGAAAATGAGGAAGAGGATGAGTGGATGAGGATGAAGATGTGGATATGAGGATGAGGAAGAGGATGAGAGGATGAGGATGAGAGGCTGCGGTTCTGGAATTTCTGGAACCTGACTTGCCTTGGCTATTGATACGGAGATTTCTGCAAATGTGCAGGATAGATTTGGTATGTATCTGCTGCTCTACTCTGCTGTCTACATAGCTTCTGTCCATTGATTATCATCACCAATAGGAGACAGTCTAAAGCAGTAGTTAACTATGAAGATTATCATCACCAATAGGAGACAGTCTAAAGCAGTAGTTAACTATGAAGATTATCATCACCAATAGGAGACAGTCTAAAGCAGTAGTTGAATAATAACGTGTCGGGCGATGCATAAGGAACTCTTCAGACTCTGGTTACCGGTCCTGATCTACAGTGAGGGAAAAAAGTATTTGATCCCCTGCTGATTTTGTAAGTTTGCACACTGACAAAGACATGATCAGTCTATAATTTTAATGGTAGGTTTATTTGAACAGTGAGAGACAGAATAACAACAACAAAATCCAGGAAAACGCATGTTAAAAATGTTATAAATTGATTTGCATTTTAATGAGGGAAATAAGTATTTGACCTCTCTGCAAAACATTACTTAGTACTTGGTGGCAAAACGCTTGTTGGCAATCACAGAGGTCAGACGTTTCTTGTAGTTGGCCACCAGGTTTGCACACATCTCAGGAGGGATTTTGTTCCACTCCTCTTTGCAGATCTTCTCCAAGTCATTAAGGTTTCGAGGCTGACGTTTGGCAACTCGAACCTTCAGCTCCCTCCACAGATTTTCTATGGGATTAAGGTCTGGAGACTGGCTAGGCCACTCCAGGACCTTAATGTGCTTCTTCTTGAGCCACTCCTTTGTTGCCTTGGCCGTGGGTTTTGGGTCATTGTCATGCTGGAATACCCATCCACGACCCATTTTCAATGCCCTGGATGAGGGAAGGAGGTTCTCACCCAAGATTTGACGGTACATGGCCCCGTCCATCGTCCCATTGATGCGGTGAAGTTGTCCTTTCCCCTTAGCAGAAAAACACCCCCAAAGCATATAATGTTTCCACCTCCATGTTTGATGGTGGGGATGGTGTTCTTGGGGTCATAGGCAGCATTCCTCCTCCTCCAAACACGGCGAGTTGAGTTGATGCCAAAGAGCTCTATTTTGGTCTCATCTGACCACAACACTTTCATCCAGTTCTCCTCTGAATCATTCAGATGTTCATTGGCAAACTTCAGACGGGCCTGTACAGTGGGGGAAAAAAGTATTTAGTCAGCCACCAATTGTGCAAGTTCTCCCACTTAAAAAGATGAGAGAGGGCTGTAATTTTCATCATAGGTACACGTCAACTATGACAGACAAATTGAGACTTTTTTCTCCAGAAAATCACATTGTAGGATTTGTAATTAATTTATTTGCAAATTATGGTGGAAAATAAGTATTTGGTCACCTACAAACAAGCAAGATTTCTGGCTCTCACAGACCTGTAACTTCTTCTTTAAGAGGCTCCTCTGTCCTCCACTCGTTACCTGTATTAATGGTACCTGTTTGAACTTGTTATTAGTATAAAAGACACCTGTCCACAACCTCAAACAGTCACACTCCAAACTCCACTATGGCCAAGACCAAAGAGCTGTCAAAGGACACCAGAAACAAAATTGTAGACCTGCACCAGGCTGGGAAGACTGAATCTGCAATAGGTAAGCAGCTTGGTTTGAAGAAATCAACTGTGGGAGCAATTATTAGGAAATGGAAGACATACAAGACCACTGATAATCTCCCTCGATCTGGGGCTCCACGCAAGATCTCACCCCGTGGGGTCAAAATAATCACAAGAACGGTGAGCAAAAATCCCAGAACCACACGGGGGGACCTAGTGAATGACCTGCAGAGAGCTGGGACCAAAGTAACAAAGCCTACCATCAGTAACACACTACGCCGCCAGGGACTCAAATCCTGCAGTGCCAGACGTGTCCCCCTGCTTAAGCCAGTACATGTCCAGGCCCGTCTGAAGTTTGCTAGAGTGCATTTGGATGATCCAGAAGAGGATTGGGAGAATGTCATATGGTCAGATGAAACCAAAATAGAACTTTTTGGTAAAAACTCAACTCGTCGTGTTTGGAGGACAAAGAATGCTGAGTTGCATCCAAAGAACACCATACCTACTGTGAAGCATGGGGGTGGAAACATCATGCTTTGGGGCTGTTTTTCTGCAAAGGGACCAGGACGACTGATCCGTGTAAAGGAAAGAATGAATGGGGCCATATATCGTGAGATTTTGAGTGGAAACCTCCTTCCATCAGCAAGGGCATTGTAGATGAAACGTGGCTGGGTCTTTCAGCATGACAATGATCCCAAACACACCGCCCGGGCAACGAAGGAGTGGCTTCGTAAGAAGCATTTCAAGGTCCTGGAGTGGCCTAGCCAGTCTCCAGATCTCAACCCCATAGAAAATCTTTGGAGGGAGTTGAAAGTCTGTGTTGCCCATCGACAGCCCCAAAACATCACTGCTCTAGAGGAGATCTGCATGGAGGAATGGGCCAAAATACCAGCAACAGTGTGTGAAAACCTTGTGAAGACTTACAGAAAACGTTTTACCTGTGTCATTGCCAACAAAGGGTATATAACAAAGTATTGAGAAACTTTTGTTATTGACCAAATACTTATTTTCCACCATAATTTTCAAATAAATTCATATAAAATCCTACAATGTGATTTTCTGGAGAAAAAAAAAATCATTTTGTCTGTCATAGTTGACGTGTACCTATGATGAAAATTACAGGCCTCTCTCATCTTTTTAAGTGGGAGAACTTGCACAATTGGTGGCAATACTTTTTTTCCCCACTGTATATGTGCTTTCTTGAGCAGGGGGACCTTGCGGGCGCTGCAGGATTTCAGTCCTTCACGGCATAGTGTGTTACCAATTGTTTTCTTGGTGACTATTGTCCCAGCTGCCTTGAGATCATTGACAAGATCCTCCCGTGTAATTCTGGGCTGATTCCTCACCGTTCTCATGATCATTGCAACTCCACGAGGTGAGATCTTGCATGGAGCCCCAGGCCGAGGGAGAATGACAATTATTTTATGTTTCTTCCATTTGCGAATAATCACACCAACTGTTGTCACCTTCTCACCAAGTATTGTATCCCATTCCAGCCTTGTGTAGGTCTACAATCTTGTCCCTAATATCCTTAGAGAGCTCTTTGGTCTTGGCCATGGTGGAGAGTTTGGAATCTGATTGATTGATTGCTTCTGTGGACAGGTGTCTTTTATACAGGTCACAAACTGATATTAGGAGCTCTCCCTTTAAGAGTGTGCTCCTAATCTCAGCTTGTTACCTGTATAAAAGACACCTGGGAGCCAGAAATCTTTCTGATTGAGAGGGGGTCAAATACTTATTTCCCTCATTAAAATGCAAATCAATTTATAACATTTTTGACATGCGTTTTTTCTGGATTTGTTGTTGTTGTTATTCTGTCTCTCACTGTTCAAATAAACCTACCATTAGAATTATAGACTGATCACGTCTTTGGCAGTGGGCAAACGTACAAAATCAGCAGGGGATCAAATACTTTTTTCCCCTCACTGTACATGCTAGGCTGCCTAGAACTTTTGGCTACCCAGAGGTGGAGCAGCTAGATAGCCTACTTGTGCGGTAGCCTGCTTGCGTGATCATTAAGAAGTGAAGTAGCAGTTAGTAGGGCTAACGTGTGTGGTTCAACGCAGATCGTTTTTTTTACATGCAGCTGTTTAGGCAGCATCTGGAGTCGACGGCAGACAGAGAAGGCTGTATAGCCCTCAATATATATATTTTTTGGGAATGTTCGTTCACTTCACAGCAGGGTTTTTTATTTAAACTTTTCAGAAATATGAGGCAGAGAGAGAGGCTACGTCATCATGGTTCAGGGTAAAGAGAGAAGCGTTAAGGGAGGTGGAGTGTGAGCAGACGCTACGTGCATAAAATAATATAATAATAATAATAATAATATGCCATTTAGCAGACGCTTTTATCCAAAGCGACTTACAGTCATGTGTGCATACATTTTTAGGTATGGGTGGTCCCGGGGATCGAACCCACTACCCTGGTGTTACAATAACACATGCAGAGAATGTGATCGTTATCCGCAGCCGTGGTCTGTTTGATTTAGGGTCAAGTATGTCCTCATTCTAATGAGGGATTAATGCACTTGGTGGATGATATCCATTTTTTACATGTTTTGATTTATTTTTATATTTGATTAAGTTTGATGAAGTGGTGGAGATAAATTCCAGGTTAGCTATATATGAAGACAGGCTGGGTTCTCCTTACAGTATCAGACATGAAAGCTCTGGGTAAGGACAAGGTCAGGTGTGTGTGAGTTCGAGTGATAAAGTGGAGGACATTAGTTACAGGTTTAAAGTTACAACTATACATGATGAGAGAGCTTTGGTTCTCCTTTTAGATTCTGAGGCATGTCAAAATTGATAAAGTAGCCATGTCTCTGCTCCTCTCCTCCTCCCGAGGCCTGATGCAGCGCAAGGTGTGAGGTGGAATCAGCTCTCCTCTGGAAGACAGAAGGTTGCTTCTCCTTTTAGCCCTGGCCAGCGCTAGGATAGATATGAGTTAAAATAAGGCATGCAGCCCAAGGTGTGAGGTGGAATCAGCTCTCCTCTGGAAGACAGAAGGTTGCTTCTCCTTTTAGGCCTGGCCAGCGCTAGGATAGATATGAGTTAGAATAAGCCATGCAGCGCTAGGCTAGATATGAGTTAGAATAAGCCATGCAGCGCTATGCTAGATATGAGTTAGAATAACCCATGCAGCGCTAGACTAGATATGAGTTAGAATAACCCATGCAGCGCTAGACTAGATATGAGTTAGAATAACCCATGCAGCGCTAGGCTAGATATGAGTTAGAATAAGCCATGCAGCGCTAGACTAGATATGAGTTAGAATAAGCCATGCAGCGCTAGACTAGATATGAGTTAGAATAAGCCATGCAGCGCTAGACTAGATATGAGTTAGAATAAGCCATGCAGCGCTAGACTAGATATGAGTTAGAAGGCATGCAGCGCTAGACTAGATATGAGTTAGAAGCCATGCAGCGCTAGGCTAGATATGAGTTAGAAGGCATGCAGCGCTAGGCTAGATATGAGTTAGAATAAGCCATGCAGCGCTAGACTAGATATGAGTTAGAATAAGCCATGCAGCGCTAGGCTAGATATGAGTTAGAATAAGCCATGCAGCGCTAGACTAGATATGAGTTAGAATAAGCCATGCAGCGCTAGGCTAGATATGAGTTAGAAGCCATGCAGCGCTAGGCTAGATATGAGTTAGAATAAGCCATGCAGCGCTAGGCTAGATATGAGTTAGAATAAGCCATGCAGCGCTAGGCTAGATATGAGTTAGAAGGCATGCAGCGCTAGACTAGATATGAGTTAGAATAAGCCATGCAGCGCTAGACTAGATATGAGTTAGAAGGCATGCAGCGCTAGGCTAGATATGAGTTAGAATAAGCCATGCAGCGCTAGACTAGATATGAGTTAGAAGGCATGCAGCGCTAGACTAGATATGAGTTAGAAGCCATGCAGCGCTAGACTAGATATGAGTTAGAAGCCATGCAGCGCTAGACTAGATATGAGTTAGAATAAGCCATGTAGCGCTAGGCTAGATATGAGTTAGAAGCCATGCAGCGCTAGGCTAGATATGAGTTAGAATAAGCCATGCAGCGCTAGACTAGATATGAGTTAGAATAAGCCATGCAGCGCTAAGCTAGATATGAGTTAGAATAAGCCATGTAGCGCTAGGCTAGATATGAGTTAGAATAAGCCATGCAGCGCTAGGCTAGATATGAGTTAGAAGCCATGCAGCGCTAGACTAGATATGAGTTAGAAGGCATGCAGCGCTAGGCTAGATATGAGTTAGAAGGCATGCAGCGCTAGACTAGATATGAGTTAGAATAAGCCATGCAGCGCTAGACTAGATATGAGTTAGAATAAGCCATGCAGCGCTAGGCTAGATATGAGTTAGAATAAGCCATGCAGCGCTAGGCTAGATATGAGTTAGAATAAGCCATGCAGCGCTAGACTAGATATGAGTTAGAATAAGCCATGCAGCGCTATGCTAGATATGAGTTAGAATAAGCCATGCAGCGCTAGTCTAGATATGAGTTAGAATAAGCCATGCAGCGCTAGACTAGATATGAGTTAGAAGGCATGCAGCGCTAGACTAGATATGAGTTAGAATAAGCCATGCAGCGCTAGACTAGATATGAGTTAGAAGGCATGCAGCGCTAGACTAGGTATGAGTTAGAATAAGCCATGCAGCGCTAGGCTAGATATGAGTTAGAATAAGCCATGCAGCGCTAGGCTAGATATGAGTTAGAAGGCATGCAGCGCTATGCTAGATATGAGTTAGAATAAGCCATGCAGCGCTAGGCTAGATATGAGTTAGAAGGCATGTAGCGCTAGACTAGATATGAGTTAGAAGCCATGCAGCGCTAGACTAGATATGAGTTAGAAGGCATGCAGCGCTAGACTAGATATGAGTTAGAAGCCATGCAGCGCTAGACTAGATATGAGTTAGAAGCCATGCAGCGCTAGACTAGATATGAGTTAGAAGGCATGCAGCGCTAGGCTAGATATGAGTTAGAAGGCATGCAGCGCTAGGCTAGATATGAGTTAGAATAAGCCATGCAGCGCTAGGCTAGATATGAGTTAGAATAAGCCATGTAGCGCTAGGCTAGATATGAGTTAGAAGGCATGCAGCGCTAGACTAGATATGAGTTAGAATAAGCCATGCAGCGCTAGACTAGATATGAGTTAGAATAAGCCATGCAGCGCTAGACTAGATATGAGTTAGAATAAGCCATGCAGCGCTAGGCTAGATATGAGTTAGAATAAGCCATGTAGCGCTAGGCTAGATATGAGTTAGAATAAGCCATGCAGCGCTAGACTAGATATGAGTTAGAATAAGCCATGCAGCGCTAGGCTAGATATGAGTTAGAATAAGCCATGTAGCGCTAGACTAGATATGAGTTAGAATAAGCCATGTAGCGCTAGGCTAGATATGAGTTAGAATAAGCCATGCAGCGCTAGGCTAGATATGAGTTAGAAGGCATGCAGCGCTAGGCTAGATATGAGTTAGAATAAGCCATGCAGCGCTATGCTAGATATGAGTTAGAAGGCATGCAGCGCTAGGCTAGATATGAGTTAGAATAAGCCATGCAGCGCTAGACTAGATATGAGTTAGAAGGCATGCAGCGCTAGACTAGATATGAGTTAGAAGCCATGCAGCGCTAGACTAGATATGAGTTAGAAGGCATGCAGCGCTAGACTAGATATGAGTTAGAATAAGCCATGCAGCGCTAGGCTAGATATGAGTTAGAATAAGCCATGCAGCGCTAGGCTAGATATGAGTTAGAATAAGCCATGCAGCGCTAGACTAGATATGAGTTAGAATAAGCCATGCAGCGCTAGGCTAGATATGAGTTAGAATAAGCCATGCAGCGCTAGACTAGATATGAGTTAGAATAAGCCATGCAGCGCTAGGCTAGATATGAGTTAGAATAAGCCATGTAGCGCTAGGCTAGATATGAGTTAGAATAAGCCATGCAGCGCTAGGCTAGATATGAGTTAGAAGGCATGCAGCGCTAGGCTAGATATGAGTTAGAAGGCATGCAGCGCTAGGCTAGATATGAGTTAGAATAAGCCATGCAGCGCTAGACTAGATATGAGTTAGAAGGCATGCAGCGCTAGACTAGATATGAGTTAGAAGCCATGCAGCGCTAGACTAGATATGAGTTAGAAGGCATGCAGCGCTAGACTAGATATGAGTTAGAATAAGCCATGCAGCGCTAGGCTAGATATGAGTTAGAATAAGCCATGCAGCGCTAGGCTAGATATGAGTTAGAATAAGCCATGCAGCGCTAGACTAGATATGAGTTAGAATAAGCCATGCAGCGCTAGGCTAGATATGAGTTAGAATAAGCCATGCAGCGCTAGGCTAGATATGAGTTAGAATAAGCCATGCAGCGCTAGGCTAGATATGAGTTAGAATGCATGCAGCGCTAGGCTAGATATGAGTTAGAATAAGCCATGCAGCGCTAGACTAGATATGAGTTAGAAGGCATGCAGCGCTAGGCTAGATATGAGTTAGAATAAGCCATGCAGCGCTAGACTAGATATGAGTTAGAAGCCATGCAGCGCTAGGCTAGATATGAGTTAGAAGGCATGCAGCGCTAGGCTAGATATGAGTTAGAATGCATGCAGCGCTATGCTAGATATGAGTTAGAATAAGCCATGCAGCGCTAGGCTAGATATGAGTTAGAAGCCATGCAGCGCTAGGCTAGATATGAGTTAGAATAAGCCATGCAGCGCTAGACTAGATATGAGTTAGAATAAGCCATGCAGCGCTAGGCTAGATATGAGTTAGAAGGCATGCAGCGCTAGACTAGATATGAGTTAGAATAAGCCATGCAGCGCTAGACTAGATATGAGTTAGAATAAGCCATGCAGCGCTAGGCTAGATATGAGTTAGAATAAGCCATGCAGCGCTAGACTAGATATGAGTTAGAATAAGCCATGCAGCGCTAAGCTAGATATGAGTTAGAATAAGCCATGTAGCGCTAGGCTAGATATGAGTTAGAAGCCATGCAGCGCTAGGCTAGATATGAGTTAGAATAAGCCATGCAGCGCTAGACTAGATATGAGTTAGAAGGCATGCAGCGCTAGGCTAGATATGAGTTAGAAGGCATGCAGCGCTAGACTAGATATGAGTTAGAATAAGCCATGCAGCGCTAGGCTAGATATGAGTTAGAATAAGCCATGCAGCGCTAGGCTAGATATGAGTTAGAAGGCATGTAGCGCTAGACTAGATATGAGTTAGAAGGCATGCAGCGCTAGACTAGATATGAGTTAGAAGGCATGCAGCGCTAGTCTAGATATGAGTTAGAATAAGCCATGCAGCGCTAGACTAGATATGAGTTAGAATAAGCCATGCAGCGCTAGGCTGGATATGAGTTAGAAGGCATGCAGCGCTAGGCTAGATATGAGTTAGAATAAGCCATGCAGCGCTAGACTAGATATGAGTTAGAATAAGCCATGCAGCGCTAGGCTAGATATGAGTTAGAATAAGCCATGCAGCGCTAGACTAGATATGAGTTAGAATAAGCCATGCAGCGCTAGACTAGATATGAGTTAGAATAAGCCATGCAGCGCTAGGCTAGATATGAGTTAGAATAAGCCATGCAGCGCTAGGCTAGATATGAGTTAGAATAAGGCATGCAGCGCTAGGCTAGATATGAGTTAGAAGGCATGCAGCGCTAGGCTAGATATGAGTTAGAATAAGCCATGCAGCGCTAGGCTAGATATGAGTTAGAATAAGCCATGCAGCGCTAGACTAGATATGAGTTAGAAGGCATGCAGCGCTAGGCTAGATATGAGTTAGAATAAGCCATGCAGCGCTAGACTAGATATGAGTTAGAAGGCATGCAGCGCTAGGCTAGATATGAGTTAGAATAAGCCATGCAGCGCTAGGCTAGATATGAGTTAGAATAAGCCATGCAGCGCTAGGCTAGATATGAGTTAGAATAAGCCATGCAGCGCTAGACTAGATATGAGTTAGAATAAGCCATGCAGCGCTAGGCTAGATATGAGTTAGAAGGCATGCAGCGCTAGGCTAGATATGAGTTAGAATAAGCCATGCAGCGCTAGGCTAGATATGAGTTAGAAGGCATGCAGCGCTAGGCTAGATATGAGTTAGAATAGGCCATGCAGCGCTAGACTAGATATGAGTTAGAATAAGCCATGCAGCGCTAGGCTAGATATGAGTTAGAATAAGGCATGCAGCGCTAGACTAGATATGAGTTAGAATAAGCCATGCAGCGCTAGACTAGATATGAGTTAGAATAAGCCATGCAGCGCTAGGCTAGATATGAGTTAGATAGGCCATGCAGCGCTAGGCTAGATATGAGTTAGATTAAGCATGCAGCGCTAGGCTAGATATGAGTTAGAATAAGCCATGCAGCGCTAGGCTAGATATGAGTTAGAATAAGCCATGCAGCGCTAGACTAGATATGAGTTAGAATAAGCCATGCAGCGCTAGGCTAGATATGAGTTAGAATAAGCCATGCAGCGCTAGGCTAGATATGAGTTAGAATAAGCCATGCAGCGCTAGGCTAGATATGAGTTAGAATAAGCCATGCAGCGCTAGGCTAGATATGAGTTAGAATAAGCCATGCAGCGCTAGGCTAGATATGAGTTAGAATAAGCCATGCAGCGCTAGGCTAGATATGAGTTAGAATAAGCCATGCAGCGCTAGGCTAGATATGAGTTAGAATAAGCCATGCAGCGCTAGACTAGATATGAGTTAGAATAAGCCATGCAGCGCTAGGCTAGATATGAGTTAGAATAAGCCATGCAGCGCTAGGCTAGATATGAGTTAGAATAAGCCATGCAGCGCTAGGCTAGATATGAGTTAGAATAAGCCATGCAGCGCTAGACTAGATATGAGTTAGAATAAGCCATGCAGCGCTAGTCTAGATATGAGTTAGAATAAGCCATGCAGCGCTAGTCTAGATATGAGTTAGAATAAGCCATGCAGCGCTAGGCTAGATATGAGTTAGAATAAGCCATGCAGCGCTAGACTAGATATGAGTTAGAATAAGCCATGCAGCGCTAGGCTAGATATGAGTTAGAATAAGGCCATGCAGCGCTAGACTAGATATGAGTTAGAATAAGCCATGCAGCGCTAGACTAGAATGAGTTAGGAATAAGCCATGCAGCGCTAGACTAGATATGAGTTAGAATAAGCATGCAGCGCTAGGCTAGATATGGAGTTAGAAGCATGCAGCCTAGGCTAAGATATGAGTTAGAATAAGCCATGGCAGCGCTAGACAGATATGGATAGAATAAGCCATGCAATGAGTTAGAATAAGCCATGCAGCGCTAGTCTAGATATGAGTTAGAATAGGCATGCAGCGCTAGGCTAGATATGAGTTAGAATAAGCCATGCAGCGCTAGACTAGATATGAGTTAGAATAAGCCATGCAGCGCTAGGCTAGATATATAGTTGAGTTAGAAGGC
>NW_028165540.1:0-15652 GCF_964263955.1 Coregonus lavaretus | reverse complement strand
AGAGAGGTTGTCGTCAAGTCGCCCTGGCAGCACCCTAAGGGGACGCAGAAGAGGCGAAGACAATGACGGGACGAGGGGGAGAGAATGGGAGATGGCTCGTCGTGGGACGCGACCGAGCCCACTGTTCCCCCCCACCCTTCTGTTCGGGGCTTGGAGGGAAATGTTTGTTTTCATGTGTTTAATAAAGAGTTGGCTCCCACTGACATTGTCACAAGAGA
The DNA here is from genome assembly GCF_964263955.1 of Coregonus lavaretus. Lineage (NCBI taxonomy): Eukaryota > Metazoa > Chordata > Actinopteri > Salmoniformes > Salmonidae > Coregonus > Coregonus lavaretus. Next base: position 15,434 of record NW_028165540.1, on the reverse strand, counting down.
GCCCTTTTTCCATGACACGTTGGAGAACGTTCAGAGTAATTCACGCCCTATGTTTCTCTCCCATCACTCTGAGTGTAGCTCAACCCACCTAGGGTGTGTAGCTGAGCACACACAAGAGAGGAGAGAGAAAAAGGTAGCAAGACGCAGCCTTAGCTCACCTCATAAAGATCTCACACTACAGACTCCTAGGAGCACTGTAGTGAAGGTCTCACATAGCAGGCTACAGTCTCAGTCAGAATATGACATGAAGACGCAGCCGCTAGTTGGGAATGACGCTTTGTCTCAGGCTAATGCCTCAGTCAGCGCAGTTCAGACCCGTGCTGCGTTCACGGAGGGCCGGAATACTAGAGTTACGGAAGTAACCAACGTATTGGCGCCCCCACTCACCACAGAACGCGTTAAAATTCACCACTCCAAGTGTAGTTCAGCCCACCAGAGGTGCGAAGCTGAGAAAACACTAGAGCCGCGTGAAAAGAGGGTTACAAGGTGCCGCCTTGCATTACCTAATAGAGACCTCATGTCACAGACTCTTAGGGGTGCTGTAAAGAGAGTCTCTCACAACAGGTTGCAGTCTCAGTCAGAAGATGACAGGATGACGCGACCTATGCATGGAGAGGCCGCTCTGTCTCAGGCTAATGCCTTAGTCAGGGCGGCTCAGAACCGTGCTGCGTTCAAGGAGGGCCGGAATACTAGAGTTACGGGTGTAACCAACGTATCGGCGCACCCTGTTCTCACAGAACGTATTGATTCTCACCACTCTGTATGTAGCCCGACTCACCAGAGGTGTGTAATGGAGCATACACAGGAGGCGAATGTGAGGAAGGTATCAGGGCACAGCCCTATGTTACCGAGGAGAGACCTCATGTCACAGACTCCTAGGAGCTCTGTAGAGAGAGTCTCACACGACAGATTGCAGTCTCGGTCAGAGTATGACATGATGACGCGATCTACATATGGGGATGTCGCTCTGTCTCAGGCTAATGCCTTAGTCAGCGTAGTACAGACTCATACTGCGTTCAAGGAGGGCCGGAATACTAGAGTTACAGGCGTAACAAACGTATCAGCGCCCCCGTTTAACACAGAACGCAATGATACCCACTACTCTGAGTACAGCTCAGCCCACCTAGAGTGCGCAGTTGAGCAGACTCATGTGACTAGTGAAAAAGAGGTATCATGGCGCCACCTTGTGGTACCAGTTAGAGACCGCACTTTGAAGACTCTTAGGAGTACTGTAGTGGATGGTTCTCATGGCAGGCAGCAGTCTCGGCCAGACAATGGCATGATGACGCAATTGCTATCCGGGGAAGGCGCTCTGTCTCAGGTTGACACCTTAGTCAGCGCAGTTCAAACCCGTGCTATGTTCACGGAGGGCCGGAATACTAGAGTTACAGACGTAACCAACGTATTAGGGCCCCCGATTCTCTCAGAACGTGCTGATATTTCCTCTCCCTTTCGAGGGGGGCCCGCCTTGGGCTGTTCCACCAACCCAGTGTTGGGGAATAGCGGCAGCAAGGGCCATAGAGGAATACAGGTCCTTCCTACTGAATGCACCACAGCTTCGTGCTCGCCCGCTTTCTCTGCATTGCTGGCAGTGGCAACGAAGCTGTACCCTCTCATGCTGGCTAGAACAGACGTTGCAGAAGGGTTATGCCCTCCAATTCCATCGGACCCCACCCCCATTCAGGGGAGTGGTGGAGACGGTGATGAAAACGCCAGAAAAAGTGGCCTCTCTGATGTCAGAGTATACGGAACTTTTGGCGAAGGAGGCGGTCACAGTAGTTCCCCAGGAGCAAAGGAACAAGGGGCTATATTCGCCTTATTTCCTAGTGCCCAAAAAGACGGGGGGAGTGAGGCCGATATTGGATTTACGCACTCTCAATGAGAGCGTAACCAAACGGCCCTTCCGAATGCTGAAGACAAAACGTCTACTGGAATGTGTCCAGAAGGGAGACTTTTGTACAAGCATAGACCTAAAGGACGCGTACTTTCATGTGCCGATACAATCGCGTCACAGGAAGTTTCTGCGATTCGCCTTTCAAGGGGTGGCGTGCGAGTTCACGAGGATGCCATTCGGGTACGCCCTGGCACCTCGAACGTTTCCCAAATGTGTGGAGGCGGCATTGGAACCGTTGCGGCGTCAGGGGATAAGGCTATTAGCCTACCTAGACGACCTGCTGGTTCTCGCCCCGTCAGCAGAGCTGGCGTTCACTCACACGACACAGACAGTGATTCATCTCACACGTCTGGGGTTCGCTGTGAATTGGAAAAAGAGTGCGCCCTGGCCCAGTCATCAGATTGTCTATCTGGGAGTACAGCTAGACACTGTAATGATGAGGGCTCGAATTTCGGACCCTCGAAGGGAAGCACTATTGCTAGCCCTGAGGAAGTGTCGTCCGAATCACACTGTGACGGCGCTGTCAATCATGTCACTTTTGGGTCTCATGTCGTCAGCACATTCAGTGGTCCCGCTGGGGCTCCTGCACATGCGCAGGATGCAGCGATGGTTCGCCCAAATAAGACTAGACCCAGTGCGTCAACGTCATCGGTTGGTGGTGGTTCCTCTCTCGCTAAGGGCAGTTCTCACGCACGGAGTCCCGATAGGCAAGGTGTCATCCTACATTCCAGTGTTTACAGATGCCTCTCTGACTGGATGGGGAGGGACATGCCAGACACAAGCGATAGGAGGTGTGTGGCCTCGTTCGAGCCGCCACATCAACCTCTTGGAGTTGGAAACGGTTCGACTGGTTCTGACCCACTTCGCGTCTACCCTTCGGGGTCGCGAGGTGCTGGTCTGGTCAGACAACCGGACCACAGTAGCTCACATAAATCGCCAGGGAGGAGTCAGGTCTCCTGTTCTCCACCGGGCAGCAGAGGAATTGTGGCTCTGGGCTCACAAGCATCTTCGCTCATTGAGAGCAGCACACATTCCGGGCTACTTGAACGTAGGAGCAGACCTCATGTCAAGAGGGGGTCCTCGAGACGACGAGTGGTGTCTGCATCCGGACATTGTTCTCCACATTTGGGAACAGTTCGGGAGAGCCGAGGTGGATCTATTCGCGTCACGTGTGAACGCGCAATGTCCCCTATGGTTCTCTCTGAGGGAACAGGACGAACCACCACTGGGCAGAGACGCATTCGCGCACCACCCGTGGCAGAGAGTTCTTCTGTATGCATTCCCTCCGCTGTCTTGCATTCTCCCACTGCTAGCCAGGGTGAGATCAGGAGGGCTGTCAATGATATTGATAGCCCCTGATCGACCAGGGGCTCCATGGTTTGCGGAGATGAGTCAGATGTTGATTGCGCCACCTTGGCCAATTCCACATCGACGGGACGCGTTGACTCAGGCGGGAGGCTCGATGGGGCAGTTGCCCATAATCGGCCAACCAATGAAGGCTTGGTTCCTGAATGGGACAGGTTGAGGCGCCGTGGGTTGTCTGATGCAGTGATCAGAACCATACAGGGTGCACGGGCCAGTTCCACTTCTAGGATGTATGCCAGCAGATGGAACGTTTTTTCACGATGGTGTATCACAGAAGGTGTGGACCCCATGAACTGTCAGGTTGAGAGTGTGCTCTCTTTCCTACAGTTTATGTTTGATAAGCAGAGATCGCCCGCCACCATTAAGGTGTTTGCAGCGGCGATTTCAGCTGGTCACGAGGGGTTTGGCAGAACTAATGTTTTCAGCCACCCTCTAGTGAAACGTTTCTTATTGGGAACGTAGCGGCTTAGGCCAACGCCTAGAGCCACGCTGCCCCAGTGGGATTTGGCTTTGGTACTCGAGGCGCTATGTAAGTCGCCGTTTGAGCCATTGAATCAAATACCCCTCAAGATGCTGTCTATGAAGACGGCACTGTTGCTCGCTTTGACTACTGCTAAGCGTGTCAGTGATTTGTGTGCTCTTTCGACGAGACCCGACTGCCTTGCCATTAATGGCGATCTGAGCAGAGCGGTGTTACGTCCTAACCCGGCTTTTGTGCCGAAGGTTATTAAGAGCTCATATAGGTCACAGACCGTGGAGTTGTGGGCTTTTTCTCCCCCTCCTCATAGGGAGAGGAGTGAGGAAAGGCTTCATTGCTTGTGCCCAGTGCGCGCTTTGGCATGTTACATTGAGCGCACAGCAGCGATTAGGTCATCGCCTCAGCTGTTTGTGTGTCACGGTGCGGCTGCACTAGGTAGACCACTTTCAAAACAGCGCTTGTCTCATTGGCTTTGTGAAGGCATTGAGACAGCTTATGAGGCAGCGGGGCGACAATTGCCTCAGGGTATCAGAGCTCACTCCACTCGTGGAGTGGCAGCTTCTACTGCCCTTTTCAGAGGAACAGGGGTAGAGGATATCTGTAGAGCGGCGTCATGGTCAACGCCGTCTCCATTTATCCGTTTCTATCTCTTGGATATGTCTTCTAACTCTTTGGCTCGGTCTGTACTCAGTGTAGCTGAGGGGAGACCTTGAGCTAGAAGGAGAGGAAAGCAGGACTGTGGAGACAGGTTTCCATCATGGTATCTGCCCACTAATCTCTGGGGTTCCATTGATTGAGTGAGGCGGCCTACTGTGTACACAATGTAGAGTGACACTTTGTGTCATTCCATTAGTGGTCGGTAGTATTTTCACAGGATATTGAGGCACCATCTATCTGCTAGTTCAGATTAGTATGGCTTCTATTCTGGTGATCTGCCCACTAGTCATTGGTGTTGCCATTGGACTAGGTGGGGCGGGTCTTTAACCGATGACGCGGTATATTGTGACGCCTGTATGGGTACAGTGGTTGCAGTACTGCGGGAATTGGTTGAAGCCATTGCTAGGCCTGACCTTTTCATTTTGATGGGAAGTGTTGGGCTCGGCAGGGAGTACATTTTGGAGCGCTACGCTCCGCCTTAAACCAATAGGAGCAGAGCTCCCCTATGGGGCGGAGCTCCACGATATAGAACGATTAGTTACCGGAGTGTAACTCCAGTTCTATGAGTGGAGCGGAGCCCCATAGGACTTAAGGCCCTGCCGACCCTCTCTAGTCTCACTGAAGATAAATATCTCGGGAGGCTGATTGAGGGGAGGCATCCCCTCTTATAGGGACACCTGTACTCCTATTGGCTGCAGGTGTGTGCATAATTTTGTCTCAGGCTGATGCTGCCTTAGGGCAGTGGGTAAACCAATAGGAGCAGAGCTCCCCTATGGGGCTCCGCTCCACTCATGGAACTGGAGTTACACTCCGGTAACTAATCGTTACACCAGGTAGGCACTTTATCTCTGTGTTTCATTGGTTAATCCTGTCCCTCTTTAAACAAAGTACCACTAATAAAGGATTTATATAGCACATATAAATGCTTCCGAATCACTACATAAAGGCTTCATAAGCACTACATAAATGCTTCACAAATCATCTATAACCGTATGTCATGCTCTACGAATGGTGTAATGTTGACATAACAACTCCCACTGTAGGGTGAATTGTCAAATGTTACACAACACACTATGAATGTTTATAAACCATTTATAGAGTATGACATAGTTAATCATAACCCTGTCTAATAGAGGTCTAGGATATTGTTGAGCCTGTGTTTTAATCCTAACCCTGTCTAATAGAGGTCTAGGATATTGTTGAGCCTGTGTTTTAATCCTAACCCTGTCTAATAGAGGTCTAGGATATTGTTAAGCCTGTGTTTTAATCCTAACCCTGTCTAATAGAGGTCTAGGATATTGTTGAGCCTGTGTTTTAATCCTAACCCTGTCTAATAGAGGTCTAGGATATTGTTGAGCCTTGTCCATAGATAAGCATGTTAAATCCATAGATTAGGGCCTAATGAATTTATTTCAATTCACTGATTTCCATATATGAACTGTAACTCTTTGAAATTGTTGCATGTTGCATTTATATTTTTGATCAGTATAGATCACTGTTTATAGCAGAATCAATAGTTGTCCACCAATTAGGTCACTGTTTATAGCAGAGTCAAAATATGAATCAAAGTTAAAGTCATATAAACCAAACTAATAAAACTTCTTGAAAATCTCCTCTGCTATTCTATTCTAATCTCCACAAATCATGTCTGTAACGCAGTAACTTCAATGAGCTAATAGGGGGCGCTGTTAGTGTGTTAGATTGATAAAGTGACGTGCAGGTCCGGCTCCAGAACGAATCAGTTGGACAGCCATTTCTATAGGCTGGCGCGTGTTTTTCCCGGGACGTCCACATGTTGTTAATGGTGCTGTAATAAAAACCATAGGCAGCTCATGACTTTCAAGTTTGGGGAAGCTTACAATTTATCCTACAATTTCTACCTATCTGCAAGCAAGTTATGATTGTTTTTATATGCATATTTTGGTGGAATGAAACTAATGAAAGAACACCAGCCTTTGCCATATGGACGCATTGATACACCGTGATCCATTGGCGGCTAAAGAAATTAGCACATGGAACTCAGAGATAGCCTATTGGAGATGCCCAAATTGCTGGCTTCCCAAATAGTAGCTAATGGTCCTCTGTGGCTAAGTCAAGCTCTCTGGTAAAGTATTTTGAATGATTTTACTTAGACGGGAGTAATTATATAATTTTGGCAAAATATCAATTTACTTTAGGGGAGGCAGCATCCGAACACTACACTGTGCATCCTCCAACTTTCCTTCCTAATTCACAAGTGGCTGAAACCAGAGATCTGTATATAATGAGGAGATACTCATGTCTCCACCCTAACAATGCGAGTTGTTGTCCCAATGGCGGGAAAGCAGGCGACAAGATTAGTTCTGCTTATTCTGTCCATAGAAACGCATTGGGCTAATTTTGGACAGATTCTGGAGCGAGTGAGCCCTCTCGCTTCGCCTCTTCCTCTCTACTGAAACTCTCTGACCAGAGAAAGCATCCTAGACAGCGAAACAGCGACCCTCTTTCTTACTATATGTAGTCCATGTATCTGATGCTGTCTGGACAGAAATAGTATGAACATGCCATACTCTTTATGACCAGACAGCATTAGATACATGGTCTACACATACAGAGACAGAGGGGCGCTGTTTCGCTCGCTCGGATGCTTTAACTGAGATTGATGCGTCCTTCTATCGGCGCGCGTTTCTGTCAAATAAATGATCAATATTTCAATATTTAATTTGGACGGGCAAGGAGGTATGGTAGGGTGGGCAAGGAGGTATGGTAGGGTGGGCAAGGAGGTATGGTAGGGTGGGCAAGGAGGTATGGTAGGGTGGGCAAGGAGGTATGGTAGGGTGGGGAAGGAGGGTGAGAGAGGCAGAGAGAGAGAGTAAGTGAGAATGTGTGTGTGTGTGAGAGAGAGAGAGAGAGAGAGAGAGAGAGAGAGAGAGAGAGAGAGATATGGGGAAGTAGTACTCATCATTGTAGACATGCTGAAAGAGGTTGGACAGAGAGAGAGAAAGAGGAAGCTGAACAGTCACCCGGAAAACAAGAAGAAATATAGAATACTGGAACTGGAGAGAGAGAGAGAGAGAGAGAGAGAGAGAGAGAGAGAGAGAGAGAGAGAGAGAGAGAGAGAGAGAGAGAGAGCGAGAGAGAAGAAGGGGGAGAAAGTGGGAGAAAGAGAGAGAGAGAGTTGGGGTAGAACAGCATGGAGAAAGAATTCATCACCACGGTTACCCTTCTGTTAGGTGAGTTCACTCAGTTGTATTACAGTTTAATTACATACTGTAGGTACTCTAGTGTGTGTTTTATGTATTCATAACATATTATGAAGTGTTGGGGTGACAGGTTTTAATATGAACTGGACTATTTCTCATGTTTTCATGTGACAGCTCTGTGTCCAGCTGAGTCAGAGGGTTTGGCAGTGACTGGACTTTTAGGAGGACAGGTGGAAATCAAATGCTCACATAAATTCGCAAAGAGTAACATAAAATACTTCTGCGAGGACACCTGCACTGGTTCAGATATTCTGGTTCAAACTGAGGACAGCAAGAACTATATTGAGAGAGGGAGATACAGTATAGATGACATAGGAGATGGAGACTTCACTGTTACCATCAAGAGCCTGAAGATGTCAGACTCTGGGACCTACTGGTGTGGAGTGGATAGATTCTTCATAGACACGTCTCATGAAGTGCTTCTCACAGTCCTGGATGGTACGTGTTTCATGTTGTTGTATTTACAGAGGAATTGAATTTCACCATCTTGTTTCTCTTCAGTACTAGAACTCTATTGTCTTTAGTATAACACACATTAGTAATAGTATTAGTACTGAAGAGAAACAGTAATATTCAGTATTAGTATTTAGCTGCACATCATTCTTATTAAGGAGCAGAATGTTGTCTATAACTCAGTGTCACACTGTGGCTATTACACACATCACTTCCTGTTCAGCTTCCCTGTTCTAACAATACAGTCTTACATCAGTCTTACACAGAACAGAACATCATTTATATTTTTATTTTCAGCTCCGCCTATTCAGCCTGACATCACCAGGACCAGTCCCCGCCCCCCTGTCATAGTCAGCAGGACAACGGTAGTCATAACAACAGGTAACCTCTAAACCAGTGGTACTCATTATTGGACCCTGGCACTACACACAAAACCTTTATTAGTGGGATCCGGTGTGTAGTGCTGAGGCTAAAACTAAATGATCACCCCTTTGGGTCCCCAGGACCAGGATTAAGATACACTGCTCTAGACATAGATTGAGACAGTACATCTGCATTATATGCTGCCCAGCATCCAGATACCAGGGTATACAGTCCATTCAGAAAGTAATCAGTGATCAGGCACTGATCTAAACACCTCTAAACACCTGTAGAGTAAACATTATATCTGCCTAATTCTTCTCTGCATGCATTATCTCTCTCTCTCTCTCTCAGTACTAGAGCTATATTGTCTTTAGTTTAACACACATTAGTAATAGTATTAGTACTGAAGAGAAACAGTAATATTCAGTATTAGTATTTAGCAGCACATCATTCTTATTAAGGAGCAGAATGTTATCTATTACTCAGTGTCACACTGTGGCTGTTACACACATCACTTCCTGTTCAGCTGTTACTACTAACATAACTTCCTGTTCAGCTTCCCTGTTCTAACAACACAGTCTTACACAGAACATCATTTATACTTTTCTTTTCAGCTCCGCCTATTCAGCCTGACATCCCTAGGTCCAGTCTCCGCCCACCTTTCATAGTCAGCAGGACATCGGTAGTCATAACAACAGGTAACCTCTAAACCAGTGGTACTAATTATTGGTCCTGGGGACCCCGAGGGGTGCACATTTTTACCCTAGCACTACACACCTGATTCTCTCTCTCTCTCTCTCTCTCTCTCTCTCTCTCTCTCTCTCTCTCTCTCTCTCTCTCTCTCTCTCTCTCTCTCATCTCTGTCTTGATTCAGAGAAAGCAGTGAGCGAAGAACCATTAACAATAGCAACCCCAACAGAAGCAATGAAAACCGATTCATCCACTGGTAAGAAACCTGTGTGTGTTTTTGTGTATGTGTGTTACTGTGTGTTCTCCAGGTGTACTGGTGTATATGGGGTCAGGTCTGGGGATGGTGGTGTGTGTGTTACTAATGTGTTACTGTGTGTTCTCCAGGTGTACTGGTGTATATGGGGACAGGTCTGGGGATGGTGGTGTGTGTGTTTGCCCTCATTCTCATCATATTCATCAGACAAAGGACCAGAACAAAGATAACTACTGGTGAGACACACACATGTTGTTTAACTATCCTTGTGGGGACCAAACAACTGATTCCCATTCAAAATCCTATTTTAACCCTAAACCTAAACTTAACTCTAACCTTAAATATACCCCAAACCCCTAACCCTAAACCTAAACCTAACACTAACCCCTAACCCTAATTGTAACACTAACCCTAATTCTAACCCTAACCCTGAACCTAACACTAACCTTACCCCAAACCCCTAACCCTAAACCTAACCCACATTTTAACCCTAATTCAAACCCTAAACTTAACCCCTAATCCTAAAATTGCCTTTTTCAGTGACATGTCCCCACTTGTCTGAATTTTCCAAGTTTTACTATCCTTGTGAGGACTTCTGGTCATTTTACATTTACATCATTTAGCAGACGCTCTTATCCAGAGCGACTTACAAATTGTTGCATTCAACTTATGATAGCCAGTGGGACAACCACTTTTTATTTTATTTAATTTTTTATGGGGGGTGGGGGAAGAAGGATTGCTTTTATACTATTCCAGGTATTCCTTAAAGAGGTAGGGTTTCAAGTATCTCCGGAAGGTGGTCAGTGACTCTGCTGTCCTGGCGTCGTGGGGGAGCTTGTTCCACCATTGGGGTGCCAGAGCAGCGAATAGCTTTGACTGGGCTGAGCGGGACCTGTGCTTCCGTAGAGGTAGGGGAGCTAGCAGGCCAGAGGTGGATGAATGTAGTGCCCACGTTTGGGTGTAGGGACTGATCAGAGCCTGAAGGTAAGGAGGTGCCGTTCCCCTCACAGCTCCGTAGGCAAGCACCATGGTCTTGTAGTAGATGCAAGCCTCAACTGGAAGCCAGTGGAGTGTGCGGAGGAGCGGGGTGACATGAGAGAACTTGGGAAGGTTGAACACCAGACGGGCTGAGCGTTCTGGATAAGTTGTAGGGGTTTAATGGCACAGGCAGGGAGCCCAGCCAAAAGCGAGTTGCAGTAATCCAGACGGGAGATGACAAGTGCCTGGATTAGGACCTGTGATGCTTTCTGTGTAAGGTAGGGTCATACTCTGCGAATGTTGTAGAGCATGAACCTGCAGGATCGGGTCACCGCTTTGATGTTAGCGGAGAATGACAGGGTGTTGTCCAGGGTCACGCCAAGGTTCTTTGCACTCTGGGAGGAGGACACAATGGAGTTGTCAACCGTGATGGTGAGATCATGGAGCGGGCAGTCTTTCCCCGGGAGGAAGAGCAGCTCCGTCTTGTCGAGGTTCAGCTTGAGGTGGTGATCCGACATCCACACTGATATGTCTGCCAGACATGCAGAGATGCGATTCGCCACCTGGTTATCAGAAGTTAAAATTAATTGTGTGTCATCTGCGTAGCAATGATAGGAGAGACCATGTGAGGATATGACAGAGCCAAGTGACTTGGCGTATAGAGAGAATAGGAGAGGGCCTAGAACTGAGCCCTGGGGGACACCAGTGGTGAGAGCACGTGGTGCGGAGAGAGATTCTCGCCACGCCACCTGGTAGGAGCGACCTGTCAGGTAGGACGCAATCCAAGAGTGAGCCGCGCCGGAGATGCCCAACTCAGAGAGGGTGGAGAAGAGTATCTGATGGTTCACAGTATCAAAGGCAGCAGATAGGTCTAGAAGGATAAGAGCAGAGGAGAGAGAGTTAGCTTTAGCAGTGCGGAGAGCCTCCGTGACACAGAGAAGAGCAGTCTCAGTTGAATGACCAGTCTTGAAACCTGACTGGTTTGGATCAAGAAGGTCATTCTGAGAGAGATAGCAGGAGAGTTGGCTAGAGACGGCACGCTCAAGAGTTTTGGAGAGAAAATAAAGAAGGTATACTGGTCTGTAGTTGTTGACATCGGAGGGATCGAGTATAGGTTTTTTGAAGACGGAAGGGACATGGCCAGCGGTCAAGGATGAGTTGATGAGCGAGGTGAGGTAAGGGAGAAGGTCTCCGGAAATGGTCTGGAGAAGAGAAGAGGGGATAGGGTCAAGCGGGCATGTTGTTGGGTGGCCGGCCATCACAAGTCGCAAGATTTCATCTGGAGAGAGAGGGGAGAAAGAATTCAAAGCATAGGGTAGGGCAGTGTGAGCAGGACCAGCGGTGTCATTTGACTTAATAAATGAGGATCGGATGTCGTCAACCCTCTTTTCAAAACGGTTGACGAAGTCATCCACATAGAGGGAGGAGGGAGGGGGAGGAGGAGGAGGATTCAGCAGGGAGGAGAAGGTGGCAAAGAGCTTCCTAGGGTTAGAGGCAGAGGCTTGAAATTTAGAGTGGTAGAAAGTGGCTTTAGCAGCGGAAACAGAGGAAGAGAATGTAGAGAGGAGGGAGTGAAAAGATGACAGGTCCGCAAGGAGTCTAGTTTTCCTCCATTTCCGCTCGGCTGCCCAGAGCCCTCTTCTGTGAGCTCGCAATGAGTCGTCAAGCCACGGAGCAGGAGGGGAGGACTGAGCCGGCCGGGAGGATAGGGGACATAGAGAGTCAAAGATGCAGAAAGGGAGGAGAGGAGGGTTGAGGAGGCAGAATCAGGAGATCGGAGGGAGAAGGATTTAGCAGAGGGAAGAGATGATAGGATGGAAGAGGAGAGAGTAGCGGGAGAGAGAGTGCGAAGGTTGCGACGGCACATTACCATCTGAGAGGGGCAGAGTGAGTAGTGTTGGAGGAGAGCGAGAGAAAAAGGATACAAAGTAGTGGTTGGAGCCTTGGAGGGGAGTTGCAGTGAGATTAGTAGAAGAACAGCATCTAGTAAAGATGAGGTCAAGTGTATTGCCTGCCTTGTGAGAAGGGGGGGACGGTGAGAGGGTGATGTCAAAAGAGGAAAGAAGTGGAAAGAAGGAGGCAGAGAGAAATGAGTCAAAGGCAGACGTAGAGAGGTTAAAGTCACCCAGAACTGTGAGGGGTGAGCCATCCTCAGGAAAGGAACTCATCAAGGCGTCAAGCTCATTGATTAACTCTCCAAGGGAACCTGGACGGCGATAAATGTCAAGGATGTTAAGCTTGAATGGGCTAGTGACTGTGACAGCATGGAATTCAAATGAGGAGATAGACAGATGGGTCAGGGGAAAAATAGAGAATGTCCACTTGGGAGAGATGAGGATTCCTGTGCCACCGCCGCGCTGACCAGATGCTCTCGGGGTATGCGAGAACATTTGGTCGGACGAGGAAAGAGCAGTAGCAGTAGCAGTGCTTTCTGTGGTAATCCATGTTTCCGTCAGCGCCAAGAAGTCGAGGGACTGGAGGGTAGCATAGGCTGAGATGAACTCTGCCTTGTTGGCCGCAGAACGGCAGTTCCAGAGGCTGCCGGAGACCTGGAACTCCACGTGGGTCGTGCACGCAGGGACCACCAGATTAGAGTGGCAGCAGACACGCGGTGTGAAGTGTTTGTATGGCCTGTGCAGAGAGGAGAGAACAGGGATAGACAGACACATAGTTGACAGGCTACAGAAAAAGGCTACAATAATGCAAAGGAGATCGGAATGAAATGAACTAAACATCTGGGAAAGCGAGAGAGCGGGGCCTCCCTCACTTATGTTTCACTGAAACACTCAAATATAACTCTCCCAACTTCCACTGTAGAAATTATAATTGTTGTAAACTACAGTGGTTCAATGTTTTCTAGGTATAGACTCTAACTTAGTTTATTCAGCTAGCTAACTTGGTACAGTATTCTTCTGTGAAAACCGCCCAGGGCACCGAATCCTATGACGCCATAGCCAACTAGCATGCCAGCCTCCAATAACACGGTTTAATACCAATACTCAGTTACAACAAACCACCAGTGTGTTAACACGCCAAACAGATCATTCGTATCCGTGTCTAACGTTGTGTAAAGTTTTGGGTTAGTTTTGACAGTTTGAGTGAGTACGTCGTCAACTTATTCAGCCAGTTAGTTAGCTAGAATAGTTAGCATACTAGCTAGCCATTGCTATCTGCCAATGAACCAACCCCTCCTCCCACGGCACGAAACACACAGAGAGAGCCAAGCTAACATTAACTAGTCACCCATGTCCCGAATTCCCTTGAACGACTCTGGTAAAAACAAAACAAAAATAAATGTAGGTTATAACTTACCCTTAGTAGCTACTGTTAGCCAGTTAAGTGCAAAGCTAGCCACAATGATAGTAAAACCAAACACACACACACACACAAACACAGACACACACAGTGATTACATATATATTACATGTCCTCTTTACAATCCTCAGAATCTGTTAACTCCAAAAGGACTGCCTTCCACCCCATCTACCCCACCCCAGCCAATCAGAACCTAGATACATCCTGTGACATCACCACAACAACCAATCCTTGTCCAGATGACATCTACTCCAATGTTGGTCCATCTACAGAGGCTCCAGAGACTGTGAGCTATGCTACTGTCAACTTTCCCAGAGATCCATCCTGTCTCCACTACACTACTGTCAACTTCCCAAGAGATCCATCCTGTCTACACTATGCTACTGTCTCCTTCAGTAAAGACACTGATGTTAGTAACCCCCCAGACTCTGTTATATACTCCAGTGTTAGTAACCCCCCAGACTCTGTTATATACTCCAGTGTTAGTAACCCCCCAGACTCTGTTATATACTCCAGTGTTAGTAACCCCCCAGACTCTGTTATATACTCCAGTGTTAGTAACCCCCCAGACTCTGTTATATACTCCAGTGTTAGTAACCCCCCAGACTCTGTTATATACTCCAGTGTTAGTAACCCCCCAGACTCTGTTATATAATCCAGTGTTAGTAACCCCCCAGACTCTGTTATATACTCCAGTGTTAGTAACCCCCCAGACTCTGTTATATACTCCAGTGTTAGTAACCCCCCAGACTCTGTTATATACTCCAGTGTTAGTAACCCCCCAGACTCTGTTATATACTCCAGTGTTAGTAACCCCCCAGACTCTGTTATATACTCCAGTGTTAGTAACCCCCCAGACTCTGTTATATACTCCAGTGTTAGTAACCCCTAGACTCTGTTATATACTCCAGTGTTAGTAACCCCATACTCTGTTATATACTCCAGTGTTAGTAACCCCATACTCTGTTATATACTCCAGTGTTAGTAACCCCCAGACACAGACTCTGTTAGTGAATTCAGAGCCATTCAGTGACTAGCTACACTACAATACTACAAACATAATTGAACCAGGTTCCCGTAAAGCAATTGTAGTGACACACCACCACAACATACCCAAGAGTTTTCTAATGAACAAGTCTGTGTTTAATTTAAATGTGTAATTTAATTGTGTGAAATCTCAGGGGTTTCAAATGCCTGTATTGACTAGCCTGTTGCTCTGTTTTAATGTACACAAGTTACAATGTATACTTTATAATGATTAATGATACAATGAGGAACCTGTGAATGTGGCTTTCAATAAGATAACCTTCACCAAGTGGCAGTATTCACTTATATTTATTCAAACACCCAAATATAATTGTGTGTGTGTGTGTGTGTGTGTGTGTGTGTGTGTGTGTGTGTGTGTGTGTGTGTGTGTGTATGTGTGTGAGTGGCTGTGTGTGTGTGTGTGTGTGTGTGTGTGTGTGTGTGTGTGTGTGTGTGTGTGTGTGTGTGTGTGTGTGTGTGTGTGTGTGTGTGTGTGTGTGTGTGTGTGTGTGAATGTGCTTTTTAATTGATAATGCCAGAGAAGCCGGTGTTTGGAGGATATAATGGCACGGATGTTGTTAGGCCCCAGGATATATTGGCATGGATGTTGTTAGGCCCAAGGATATATTGCCACGGGTGTTGTCAGGCCGGAGGATATATTGGAATGGGTGTTGTTAGGCCCGAGGATATATTGGCATGGGTGTTTTTAGGCCCAAGGAT
>NW_028165541.1:0-29227 GCF_964263955.1 Coregonus lavaretus | reverse complement strand
GTCTCTCTTTTCTCCCACTAAATTCGTAAAGAAAATAATGTACTCTTTACTCCATACCGGCAGGTATGGAGGGCGGCAGGTAGCTTAGTGGGTAAGAACGTTGTGCCAGTAACCGAAAGGTCGCTGGTTCTAATCCCCGAGCCGACTAGGTGAAAAATCTGTCGATGTGCCCTTGAGCAAGGCACTTAACCCTAATTGCTCCTGTAAGTCGCTCTGGATAAGAGCGTCTGCTAAATGACCCCAAAAAAAATAAAAAATACCCTGACACCCAAAAGTACTCATTACATTTCGAATGCTTAGCAGGACAGGAAAATGGTCCAATTCGCACGCTTATCAACTTGCCAGTATATTAACTATATACTATCTAACTAACTACCCAACGTTTACTGACTTGATTATTCACGTCATTCTTAGCTTAGCTAAGTGGTATAGGCATTGTTCAGTTCTCATCTGATGAATTTACTAACGCTCAACACCCGTTGAAAAAGCGTAATTAAATTGTTGCCAGCAGCACAGTTACAGTCACCAATGCTTTGGATAACATGAAAACAGACTAACCAGCGCTGAAAGGGCGAGTAAAATGGTCAGAGTGAGGTGTCTGGAAGTAGCTAGCAAGTTAGCCAGTTAGCTTGGGTGCTTGACTGCCGTTGTGAGGTCAAAACGCTCGGATCAACCCTATTCCTCTGACAAGGATACCATTCGTTTACAGTACACTATAACGAAGTAATAGTATGTAGTAGATACTCATTAAGTAATTTAAAATAAATATGTGCCATAGAAATATAACAAACAGTGAATATAATGTGTACTTAACAAGGACAAACCAACAACATTTGACACTAGAGTTACGTGACATACTTCAGTATTGTGTCAAACTGAAGTATTTAAATGGACGGACGGACGGAAGGCAGGCAGGCAGGCAGGGAGGCAGGCAGGCAGATAGATAGATAGATAGATAGATAGATAGATAGATAGATAGATAGATAGATAGATAGATAGATAGATAGATAGATAGATAGATAGATAGATAGATAGATAGATAGATAGATAGATAGATAGATAGATAGATAGATAGATAGATAGATAGATAGATAGATAGATAGATAGACAGATAGATAGATATAATATTTAAACAGTTATCCTTTTTAGATACAACTATATTAAATATAATCACATGTCACCACATAGTTGGTTAAAACACACTATTTTGCAAAGAAGGTCTACAGTAGCCTCAACGGCACTCTGTAGGGTAGCACCATGGTGTAGCCGGAGGACAGCTAGCTTCCGTCCTCCTCTGGGTACATTGACTTCAATACAAAACCTAGGAGGCTCATGGTTCTCACTTCTCTCGACCTACTTTGTAAACTTTAATTCATAGGTTGGACCGACCTCATGATGGGTATACCTTCAAAGTAACCCCCCCCCCCCCCCCCCCCCCCCCCCTCATTACTTAAAAGAGCAGAACAGCAGCCATTAGCCTGAACCCTGAGATGGACATGTTTTATGCAACACAGAAACACTGATGCAGCAAATGGTGAATTGAATATTGACGAGGAGACGTGGCATTTAATGAAAGTGATAAATTAGCCAGCTACTTACTGCATAGCAACGGCTAGATAAGTGATGGAAGAGCAGGGGTTGGATCATTAACCCTGTTTGATCTGATCTAATCTATCTACAGTATAACCATCTAGTCTGCTCTAATGTGATGTGTATGGCTGCATGCTGCAGGGTCTCTCTGTACACAGGTGGATTAACTTAGACCTGTTCCAGGCTCCAGTCTGTTGGCTGACACCAGGTATTCTGTTAAGTAGTTTGTTTACACCCCTCTCCTCCCCTCTCTGAGTCTTTGTCCCCAAACGTTCTAAAAAGCCCTCCATCCCTCCTGCAGTCTATGCGTGGTCACACACACATTTGCACACACGCAGGCACTCACACACACATGCACACAAACACACACCACACATCAGTGATCCAGCTGAACTGCATGGCCATAGGCGACGCTGTGTTTGGCTATGACTGGGGATGGAGAGAGAGAGGGGGGCCCTGGCACTACCAGTGTCTCTGGGCTGGTCTCCAACGATATGGACTTTTAATTAAAGTGGGTTATACTCTGACACACGCTCTTTCACTCTCACACACGCACACAGACTCTATTAGACGGAAAGACACTGGCTCACAGACACGCACGCGGGTCTTAATGCGGTGGCCAGTTGTGTTTTAATGAGTGACCGTTAAACACAGAGATGAAGGGAGCAATCTTATCTCAGATCATAAATCATGATGTTCTTCATCCCTCTTTCTCTATGCTTTGTCATCCCTCTCTATTTTTTCTCATCCCTCTTTGTTCTTTATCTCTCTGGGATCACTCAGGTGAAGGCAGGAGGGGGAGAGATGATTAATAATGGGATTAAAGACTTAAATAGGATTAATTGATTGAATACATTGGATTAATTTGATTGGCCAGTGAATTAGTAATCTGATATGTCTCACAACAGGCGGTCAATGTAACCTGTACCCCACAGAGTTAGCCTCTACACCAGGCAGCAAAATGGACAGAGCCCTGGCCAAGCTGCGCTTCCGTACCACAGTCCACTGGTTACACAACTAGTGGACCATGGACAGAGACACCTGGCCAAGCTGCGTTTCAGTAACACAGTCCACTGGTTACACAACTACAGGACCATGGACAGAGACACCTGGCCAAGCTGCGTTTCAGTACCACAGTCCACTGGTTACACAACTACAGGACCATGGACAGAGACACCTGGCCAAGCTGCGCTTCAGTACCACAGTCCACTGGTTGCACAACTACAGGACCATGGACAGAGACCCCTGGCCAAGCTGCGCTTCAGTAACCATAGCCCACTGGTTACACAACTACAGGAGCATGGACAGAGACACCTGGCTAAGCTGCGCTTCAGTACCACAGTCCACTGGTTACACAACTACAGGACCATGGACAGAGACCCCTGGCCAAGCTGCGCTTCAGTACCACAGTCCACTGGTTACACAACTACAGGACCATGGACAGAGACCCCTGGCCAAGCTGCGCTTCAGTACCACAGTCCACTGGTTACACAACTACAGGACCATGGACAGAGACCCCTGGCCAAGCTGCGCTTCAGCGCCACAACACCATTCCAGCACCATGGACAGCGACCTCTCACTAAGCTTTATTTCAGCACCACACTACAACACTGCAACATACTCCGGTTGTTGCACTCCATGTATGGAACAACCTACAATGGGATGTTCAGGTGTCTCTAGGGAAGTGTTGATTGGGTGACCTCCTTGCTGAGGAATGTGATTGTTTTTCTTGTTGTATTTTACATGGATGTCCTTGGGTGGGTGGTGGACCATTCTTGATACACAAGAGAAACTGTTGAGCGTGAAAAACCCAGCAGTGTTGCAGTTCTTGACACACTTAAACAGGTGCTCCTGGCACCTAATACCATACCCTGTTCAAAGGCACTTAAATATTTTGTCTTGCCCATTCACACTCTGAATGACACACATACATAATCCATGTCTCAATTGTCTCAAGGCTTAACAATTATTCTTTAACCTGTCTCCTCCCCTTCATCTACACTGATTGAAGTGGATTTAACAAGTGACATCAATAAGGGATCATATCTTTCACCTGGATTCACCTGGTCAGTATATGTCATGGAAAGAGCGGGGTGTTTTTAATGTTTTGTACATTCAGCATATACATCTCCCTTGTAAAAGAGACCTTGGTCTCCATGGTGACTCCCTGGTAAAATAAAGGCAAAATAAATACATTGTGGCTAGATGGTATACAGCTACGGTAGCATTTATAGCTAAACCTAACCCTAACCCTTTTCCTAAACTTAACCTAATTATCCTAACCTTCTACGTTAATTATCTACTAGCCTGCTAAGAAAAGTAAGTTATGTCCGTAGCTGTATATCATCTAGTCAAAACCCCATTCTCTACCACCTTGGAGAGCTCAAGCCCTAGAGTCTATGTGACTGCTGTTACAACCTTGGATGCATTTCAAGGTTTTTCTTTTATCATCCCCAGAGCATCTTTTCTTTAGAGAACAGATTTTCTCTGTTAGTCCCATCGTGCTGAGATGGAATAGTCTGTAGCCAACGGAAATGTCTCTATCTGACCAGGATCATCGGAATGCTTTTTCTCCCTGCAAGCTGGAGAGAATTCAGGTGCAAATGGGAATAACAGATAGAGGAAGAACAATCAGTAATTGTGTTTGTGGTGTGTGTGTGTGTGTGTGTGTGTGTGTGTGTGTTTGTGTGTGTGCAGGCGTGTGTGTGATGCTATCTCTGTAATACCTCTGTTAGGGTTTTCCGTCAGGTAGAAGGGTGTCTCTGTGGTGATTCTCTGCAGAGTGTTTACCTGACAACAGGGTTTTACATCAAGTAGAAGGGAGTCTCCATGGTGATTCTCTGCATAGTGTTTACCTGACAACAGGGTTTTACATCAGGTAGAAGGGAGTCTCCATGGTGATTCACTGCATAGTGTTTACCTGACAACAGGGTTTTACATCAGGTAGAAGGGAGTCTCCATGGTGATTCTCTGCATAGTGTTTCCCTGACTACAGGGTTTTACATCAGGTAGAAGGGAGTCTCCATGGTGATTCTCTGAATAGTGTTTACCTGACTACAGGGTTTTACATCAGGTAGAAGGGTGTCTCCATGGTGATTCTCTGCATAGTGTTTACCTGACAACAGGGTTTTCCTCCTCTGCTCCGGTGAGAGACAGTAATAGGAAGTAAGAGTCAAAGGTTCAAGAACACAGACACACACACACACACACACACACACACAGACACACACACACACAGACACACACACAGACACACAGACACACACACACACAGACACACACACAGACACACAGACACACACACAAACACACAGACAAACACACATCAGAGGAGATGCAATATAACACACATACATGGTAACGTACTACACACTGACTGTAGTTTGACTATAATAATGAGTAGGATGAAGCAAAAAGACTCAGAGCTGCTGTTATTGTGACCTTTCAGTGCTCTCCCTCTGCATCACCGTGGAAAACAGCTTTACTCTCACAGGGTGGTCAGTGACTCAACTGAATTCCTAGCAGCTTAGCTACAGTCACTGGAACACTGGCACAACACTGGAACACTGGCACCATGCTGGAACACTGGCACAACACTGGAACACTGGCACCACACTGGAACACTGGCACCACACTGGAACACTGGCACCACACTGGAACACTGGCACCACACTGGAACACTGGCACCGCACTGCAACACTGGCACCACACTGGAACACTGGCACCACACTGGAACACTGGCACCGCACTGCAACACTGGCACCACACTGCAACACTGGCCACTCTAGTGTTCCACTTTCTCTCCCTTACTCTTTTTCTCTTTCTGTCTCCTTTAACCTGTTTATCTCTCCCTCTCTTGCTCTCTCTCTGATTCTCTCTTTCTCCTTCCTTCACCCTTCTATAAAACATCCTAATTTCCACCTGTGAATCTGCTGTGTTCCAGGATTGAGCTGCTCTGTTTGTAACCATAACCCTAAGCCTAACCCTAACCCTAAGCCTAACCCTATTCCAAACCTTAAACGTTACCCTAACCATTTGGAATGAGTGCCTAAACTTAATGTTTTAACCATATCCCAAAACTTAACCCTTACCTTAACTATTCGGAATGAGTGCCTACACCCTTAAATTCAAAGTTTGGAGAAATGGCGCGATACTTTGAAATGTGTTTTGTTACAGCCTGAATTCAACATTTATAAAACATAAAATACAAATCTAATTTACACACAATACCCCGTAATGACAAAGTGAAAACATATTTTTAGAAATGTTTGCAAATGTATTGAAAATGATATATGGAAATGTCTCATTTAAGTATTCACATCCCTGAGCCAATAGCTTTGGCAGTGATTACAGCTGTGAGTCTTTCTGGGTAAGACTCTAAGAGCCGTCCACACCTGGACTGTGCAACATTTGCCCATTATTCTTTTCTAAATTCTTCAAGCTCTGTGAAATTGGTTGTTGATCATTTCTAGACAACCATTTTCAGGTATTGCCATAGATTTTCAAGTAAGGTGAATTAAGGTGAATTAATCTCCCAGTGTGTGGCGGAAAGCAGACTGAACCAGGTTTTACTCTAGGATTTTTACCTGTGCTAACCTCCATTCCATTTATTTGTGTTATCCTGAAAAACAAGCCCTTAACAATTACAAGCATACCCATAACATGACGCAGCCACCACTATGCTTGAAAATATTGAGTGCTACTCAGTAATGTGTTCTATTGGATTTGCCCCAAACTTAACACTTTGTATTCAGGACAAAAAGTGATTTGCTTTGCCAAATTGTTTACTGTTTTACTTTAGTGCCTTGTTACAAACAGGATACATGTTTTAGAGTATTTTTGTTCTGCACAGGCTTCCTTCTTGTCAATCGGTCAGTTAGGTTAGTATTGTGGAGTAACTATAATGTTGTTGATCCATCCTCAGTTTTCTCCTATCACAAGCCATTAAACTCTGTAACTGTTTTTAAAGTCACCATTGGCCTCATGGTGAAGTTCCTGAGCGGTTCCTTCCTCTCCGCAACTGAGTTAGGAAGGACTCCTGTATCTTTGTAGTGACTGGGTGTTTTGATACACTATCCAAAGCATAATTTAATAACTTCACCATACTCAAAGGAATATTCAATGTCTGCTTTTTTTTTGTTTTTTGTTTTTTGTAAAACATATTTCACTTTGACATTATGGGTATTGTGTGTAAGCCAGTGACACAAAGTCTAAATTTAATACATTTTAAATTCAGGCTGTAAACACAAAAAAAATGGGGTGTGAAATACTTTCTGAAGGCACTGTATATGTGCATCATGATTGATAACCAGTCACACACACACACAAACTAAACAACAAACCTGCTCAGTTGCTTGCCTCTGCAAAGTGTGACACACGAGAACACTGCATCAAAGGAAGACATTACACTGGGTATAACTGCAGAATATAGGTCAGAGCAGAAGCTGCTTGTGATTTCTATATTTACCTGTTTTTACCCATCGTCGAAAGAGAAAGACAGACCATTGTCATGTTCTCTCTCTCTCTCTCTCTCTCTCTCTCCTCTCTCTCTCTCTCCTCTCTCTCTCTCTCTCTCTCGCTTCTCTCTCTCTCTCTCTCTCTCTCTCTCTCTCTCTCTCCTCTCTCTCTCTCTCTCTCTCTCTCTCTCTCTCTCTCTCTCTCTCTCTCATCTCTCTCTCTCTCCTCTCTCTCTCTCTCTCTCCTCTCTTCTCTCTCTCCTCTCTCTCTCTCTCTCTCTCTCTCCTCTCTCTCTCTCTCTCTCTCTTCTCTCTCTCTCTCCTCTCTCTATCACTCTCTCTCTCTCTCCTCTCTCTCTCTCTCTCTCTTTCTCTCTCTCTCTCTCTCTCTCTCTCTCTGAGATGAATGGAAGAGAACACAGTAGGCTGGCCCCATTGACTGGCATAATAAGGTATGTCACACAGACACACACACATTGACTGGCATAATACGGTCTCCTATGGGCATGTCCCTTCAGACTCACAGATCAATCAACCATTTCTCTGTTCAGAAGTCAATGAGAGTTGGGCTGTGTAACTTCTCAGCAGGTATCCGAGGGCCCTAAGAAGGCCAGTGGAACCATTCTAGCTCTCTGTGTCCTGCTCACTTGGCAGGGGGAAGACTTAAAATGTGACACATCTGAAATTCCATTCGATGAGGTTACAGAGTAGAAGGGTGTTCACACCAGGGGACACACAAACATATATAAACACACACACACACACACACACACACACAGAGACACACATTTGTGCAGACACTGCTTGCACCAACTGACTTCTCTCTGAACTCACTGCCAATCTGCCTAATACACATATACAGAAATGCACGCATACACACACACACACACACATACACACACACACACCACAACACACAACACCACACACACACACACACACACACACACACACACACACACACACTGCTGATAAGTTGCCCATCACCAAACCAAGGGCATGATATTGATGATATTCATTACTGGCAGATGGAGAAACTCTTTATTGTTGATGATAATCAGTTGACAGATGGAGAAACTCTTTATTGTTGATGATAATCAGCTGACAGATGGAGAAACTCTTTATTGTTGATGATAATCAGTTGACAGATAGAGAAACTCTTTATTGTTGATGATAATCAGCTGACAGATTGAGAAACTCTTTATTGGTGAAGATATTCAGCTGACAGATGGAGAAACTCTTTATTGTTGATGATAATCAGCTGACAGATGGAGAAACTCTTTATTGTTGATGATAATCAGCTGACAGATGGAGAAACTCTTTATTGGTTATGATATTCAGCTGACAGATAGAGAAACTCGTTATTGGTGACGATATTCAGCTGACAGATGGAGAAACTCTTTATTGGTGATGATATTCAGCTGACAGATAGAAAAACTCGTTATTGGTGACGATATTCAGCTGACAGATGGATAAACTCTTCATTGTAGAAAGTAATCAGAAGAAACTTCCACGTCGTGTCTTGAGATTTCTGAGACCCCAGTGGTAGTTTGTTTAAATTTCATAGTACCAGAAAGTAAAAGTTTAGAGTGAGTGATTTCTGTTTGGTGATGAGAGATGACACAGTGTGGGCTCCCGTGCCAGGAGGGAGGTCATGCACCAAACATCATCCTTCTTTCTAGACACAATCATTCATCAGAGATGACCAAATGTGTAAGGAACCCTCAGGGTGTGTGTGTGTGTGTGTGTGTGTGTGTGTGTGTGTGTGTGTGTGTGTGTGTGTGTGTGTGTGTGTGTGTGTGTGAGTGTGTGTGTGTGTGTCTGTGTGTGTGTGTGTGTGTGTGTGTGTGTGTGTGTGTGTGTGTGTGTGTGTGTGTGTGTGTGTGTGTGTGTGTGTGTGTGTGTGTGTGTGTGTGTGTGTGTGTGTCTGTGCGCGCGCCTGTGTGTGCACTTAAATGTGCATTTGTGTTTGTTATGATGGACTGGTAAGGTAAAGGCAATCCATTCCAGTCTGCTCGCTGTATTATAAAAGTGTGGATCTACGGTGGTAGACAGACTGTAATTCATCCATAATGCCATCTGATAAGACCATACAACGTTACAAACCTGCCACATCCCTCAAAGATATAAATCACAATTTATGACCTTTCATGCTATATTAAGAATCCTATTGTATGATATGATACTGACTCAGATCCATGTTGAAAGGACACTGTCATCTCGTACATGAAGAGATGAGAGGCGGATGATCTCTGCTTCACACAGTGAACAATTAAATCCCTAGCAATCCGTATTGTGAGACAAACCCATACACACACCTGAGAGAAAGAGAGAGAGAGAGAGAGAGAGAGAGAGAGAGAGAGAGAGAGAGAGAGAGAGAGAGACAAACCATAGACCACTCAGCATAACGTATAATGTATATGTGCATTTAATTTCCTGACTTTGAGTTTGATCATGCATCGTGAGGTGTCATCCTGCACTTTTTTATAATACAATGTGCACAGTAATGAACTCTTACACGTTGCAGACAGTTGCTTTCCTCACAGGTTTATAAGTTACGTTGAGGGAGTGTGTGTGTGTGTATATACTGTATGTGTGTCAGAGGAGGCTGGTGGGAGGAGTTATAGGAGGACGGGCTCATTGTAATGGCTGGAATGGAATACATGGAAATAATGTGTTTGATACCATTCTAAATATTTCATTCAAGTCATTACAATGAGCCTGTCCTCTTATAGCTCCTCCCACCAGCCTCCATTAATGTGTATATATGTGTGTATGTGTGAACGCCTAGCTAGCAGATGGAAACGTTACTTTGAGGCAGCCAACTCTGAACCAGCGACAGAAATACTCTGTGTTCAGTGTACGGATGCTGACAAACTGTCAGTGTGACGTCTGAATCACGTTCCCTTCACAGCTGTATGCAGTGAACCCAGGCCAGGCTCAGCAACTAATGTCTTTATAGGAGGATTTACAGTATGGAAGCTTGTGAAAGCTGTGAAAGAAACCTTGTTTAAAAGTGAAATTCAGCTTTTCTGTTTTTTCCGAAGTCACAGTAGGCGGTCCAGAATGTACTACATCAAATGACATTCTGTCTGTGTGCATTCTTCACTTATGAGGACCCTCAGGTTTTAAGAGCTCTCTGTTGGTGTGTGAGTGCTCTTGTGTTTGTACTGCAAAAGCACTAACATTTGTTGTATGAATATGGATTATACATTGTGAGTTACAGTATGAGAGTATCCAGGCCCAGAAATAAAGAAATATGATTTATGCACGGGTGTAATCATGTGAAGGCCAACGTGGCAGTGACATTGTATCAATGACTAAATATAGATTATATGGGAACTCACCTCAAGAGTCCTTCCCTTGGCTGGGAGATAAACAGGTCAGACTTCAAGCATCCTTCCCTTGGCTGGGAGATTCAAGGGTAATTCAAGCATCCTTCCCTTGGCTGGGACATTAAAGGGTCAGAATTCCAACCAGCTCTCACAGTCTCACGTCAGAATTAGATGTCCATCCATGTTTCTCAAACGTCAAATTTTGAAGATGTTCCAAATGTCAAATGTAAGGTTTAATGTGCTTAAGGTTAAGTTTAGGCATTAACAGTGTCATGACTTGCCCTCATGGGCTGAGGATCAAAGATTCCTGCTAGCAAAGGTTTGAACACCCCTTTCCTGGGGGCCAGTTTTATGACCGGTCGTAAATACCGTGCAGACTTTCTCTTCCTTGCCATGAAGCATTGGGAGAAAATACCCCTTTGTTAACAAAGGAAGTCTTCCCGCCAAAACTCCAACATCCGAAAGTGGATAATGAAATAATATTCCTACTTAAACGTATGTGGGAAATGGTTGGTGGAGACTTAAAGAACAATCATGTCAAATTTGTTACTACGTTGTGATGTCATTAAAGATGGTGGAACAACATAACTGTATCTCTGGGGGTGTACACTTCCCAGTTATGAGGTTTGCATCTAATGGTTGTATAAAACAAATGATTAAGTATAATAATACTTTTGTGAATATAACAATGTGATTGTAGCATTCTAGATGAGATGATTGTTTGACATATTGATTTGTTCTCAGTCAGTGGCCACGCCCAGATGAGCACAAACATGATGGAATGCTCCTTTTACCCCGAGTGCATAAAAAGCCTTGTGACGAAATTCACTTTACACCAGCAGACGTGAAGCGTGAGCCAAACGTTGCAAATGGTTGACACTCTACAAGACCAAGAAGCGTGAAGCTGAAGCTACACGTTACAAAATGGTTAGACTAGAAAGACCAAGAAGCGTGAGACGTTAGTCCACACGTTTGAAATGGAGAAACTCTGAAACTCTCAACCTCTACACGAGGTGAAGAAGAAGACGATGCATTATACCTTATCATTTCAGTCTGCAGCTGGCATGAATAGTCGTCTAGAGAACTTTCACTAAAGACACGAGAAGAGAGGACAATCCCTCTCAGACAACCACTGGTACATCTGTAGTATCCATTCTAACCACCACTACAATCAGAAAATCTACCAAGGACATTGAGATCTCTGATGAGCAAACCAGAGTCCTACATCATCAACTCAACTATCGAGGACAGCAACACGTAAATACATGTTGCATTTCTAATCCGAATTAGCGTTATCAGGGTGCATAAGGATTATGATTACTGTGAGCGTCGTTTCCAAAGGAACTGTGATAGTTTGAATCTCTGTCTCTCCCTTCTATTCTGACCCCTCCACTACTCAAGCATTCATGCTAATGTTAGTCCAGTCCACTAGGGACCTGTTTTCATTGTATTACGTTAGTAATCAATAGCCTATGTGTGTGTTTGTATTGTGTTATTATTTAGTTAGTTAGTAAATAAATAATTAAGCCAATTTGTGTATTAATGATTCATCAATAAGGTTAGGGTTTTTGCAGGTTCAAGGATTATGCAACGTTCAGAATGAGACTGATAATAGGTAATTATTTAATAAGTGACTGTTATCGATATATATCACATATATATCTTCTAAGAGTTTAATTCGGGAGATGGTAACTCGTTAAACAACTTCTTCCGTGGTGCCCCAAATTCCTAATGAGTTAATTGTTACATGATTCATTTAATCGAGTGACAATTAGTAAGTCACGTCATGACAACAGCAAATTGATACGGTTAGGGTTAAGTTCAGGCATTAACTCCAAATTCTTAAAGTTAGGCATTAACTCTGAATGGTTAAGGGAAGGGTTAAGATTTGGGATAGAGGTAAAAACTAAAATATAAAAAACAACTTTCTACCACTGGATTCGAACATACAACCTTTTGAAACAGATGCTTACTTCCATCAGCCATTCCCGTCCACAACACCCTAGCACCAAAACCTTGAAGGTAACAACACTCTTCCCCCTAGTGGCCGGTTTCCACGTCATCTCCCGATGTCCTCAGACATGGATGGACGCCAAATACTGACTTGTATTACAGGTGACCTAGCTGCAGAATTCAAGCATCCTTCCCTTGGCTGGGAGACAAAAGGTTCAGACTTCCAGTGTCCTTCCCTTGTCTGGGAGATTAAAGAGTCAGACTTCAAGCGTCCTTCCCTTGGCTGGGAGATTAAAGAGTCAGAATTCAAGCGTCCTTCCCTTGGCTGGGAGATTAAAGAGTCCGACTTCAAGCGTCCTTCCCTTGGCTGGGAGATTAACGAGTCAGAATTCAAGCGTCCTTCCTTTGGCTGGGAGATTAATGGGTCAGAGAGGCAGCAGACAAAACGTCAAGGAAACAAAAGCCTTGAATGATTTATTCATAGATGTGATTACGAGGGAAAAGGTCCTCAACACACAGACACAGCTTTTACATCTCTTTGTTACAGAGAGAGAGAGAGAGAGAGAGAGAAGTGGAGATCTGTAGAGGCACATTAGCAGGTGTAATGCTGTCCATAGAACCAACCTTCGGAGACACACACACAAAAACACACAGATGAATACACACAAGCACACACACACACAGACGCATACACAAACACACAAACAGACACACAGACGAATACACACAAGCACACACATTTACAGGACTATGACAGAAATGGAGCCTTCATATTCAGAGACACAGAGGACGTCTGTCTGTTTCAGGAGAGAGATAAACAAAGGCATACGGAAGCAGAAGAAAGGAATGGAGATTTAGAGGTAGTGATTTTGGTAAGGAAATGAAAGGATAATGCTTTTAGATAGATTGAGTTTGTTTGTGAAGGTAATTGTGTAATTTTCTGAGAAAACATTGCTTTATATTTGAAGAAAATGTTCCATTCTTTTTTAAGGACTTTTAAGGACAAAGAAATGGTGGCCCATTAAACACACCAGCTTCATAAACAAAGGTGGAAAAGTTTTCGTCCTCCGAAAACGTTTGGAAATAGAATAAGTATGTCTGTGAGTGAACATAATGTAGCTGGAGGTCGGAGGTCATGCAGACACACTCTGTCTGACAGAAGGATGTGAATCTGGATCCCCATAGGAAATAAACATAGTTATTCAGTAAGGTAAAGCAATGTTCTCTGCTCCTCCGTCTCATTTCAACAGAGCTACAGTATAAAGGGAAATAGAAAGGGGGGGGGGGGAGTGTAATTGAGTGTCCATGTGTTTGTGTTTAAAGGTCTTCCAGCAGACTATTCAGTGATCTGGGAACATCATCATCTTCATCAGAGACACAGTTCACACACTCCTTCAGTACCACAGCAGTAATCATGGTGTGTGTTTGTTTTTCTGATGGCACTGACGGAGATGGCGGCCTCGCGACTACCTCTTAGGATACTTTGCAGTATTTAGTTTTTTT
Organism: Coregonus lavaretus; assembly: GCF_964263955.1. Lineage (NCBI taxonomy): Eukaryota > Metazoa > Chordata > Actinopteri > Salmoniformes > Salmonidae > Coregonus > Coregonus lavaretus. The sequence continues at coordinate 15,390 of NW_028165541.1, read as the reverse complement.
TATGTATTATTTTTTACTTCATTAGCTCAGGAAATATTTTGAGTCATTACATACAGCCGGGAATAACTATTGGATATCAGAGTGGCGGTAACTCACCAGAACTACCAGCATTACGACCAGGAATACGACTTCCCCGAAGCAGATCCTTTGTTCGGTCTCCCCAGAGCAATTGAACTGATTCCAGAGGCCAACCCAAAACATTGCCGGCGGAGGAGAGGCACTCGAGGCGGCTTGCTGGTTCGACTTAGGAGGCGTGTACACAACCCACCGCTTCCGAGTATATTACTCGCTAAAGTTCAGTCTTTGGATAACAAAGTTGATGAGCTCAGGTGTCACGACTTCTGCCGAGGCTGCCCCCCCTCCTGGGTCGGGCAGGCTTCGGCGTTCGTCGTCACCGGAGTACTAGCAGGAGAAGACCGCATGCCTGGAGTTGTGGCAAGGGTCCAGGAGCATTCCTCGATGTTGGCCAGCTTGGGGGAAGCGATGGATCGGGTTCTTCAGATGGTACAACGCCTGGAGAGTAGAGGATCCGATCTATCGAGACCAGCTGGTCAACCGGATCCAGCCACCCACACCCCATGCCCTGGAGGGATCCAGATATCCCAGCCACCGGCGTTTGATGGGATGGCAGCGCGATGTAAGTGATTCCTACTCCAACTAGAGTTGTACTTCTCCAACATCAGGCCGGCACCCCGGGAGTGGGAGAAGGTATCCGTCCTCATTTCCTGCCTTTGTGGGAGAGCCCTGGAGTGGGCCAACACGGTGTGGAATGAGGGAGGTACCGCGTTGGAGGACTACGGGGAGTTTGCTCGCCTCTTTCGGGCCGGTATCGGCTCAGGACTAAGCGCTGGAGTTCCGGATGCTGGCAGCGGGGTCCGGGTGGAACGAGCGGGCCCTGATCGACCAATTCCAGTGCCACCTAAGGGAGGACGTCCGACGGGATCTAGCCTGCCGGGATGCCATGCTATCGTTCTCCCAACTGGTGGACATGGCCATCCGGCTGGACAATCTGCTAGCAGCCAGAGGACGTCCTGGTAGGGGTCTGCCCGTTCCCACTCCGGACGACTCTGACCCCGAGCAAATGAAGCTGGGGGGAGCCGCCGGTCAAGAGAGCGCAGGAGGAGAGCGACAGTGCCACTCTGGTGGCAAGAAGGGACAATCCACCTCACGTCGAAGTCAACATTTTTTTGGGGTCTGGAGGCGGGAGGCAGGGTACTCACGCATCACCCCAGGTAACGAACACCCAAACGTGTTCAGAGCCCTTTGCGGCGCACTGTACTTTATCTATCTCCTTTCCCGATCACTTGGTAGGTTCCCAGTGTAAGGCGCTAGTCGATTCAGGCGCAGCTGGGAATTTTATGGACAGGGCATTTGCACGCCGTCAAGGCATTTCATTGGTTCCCCTAACCATTCCACTCCCCATCAGAGCACTTGATAGTCGACCATTAGGGTTAAGGAAGTTACGGTACCAGTCACCATGATTACGCAGGAGACGCATGTTGAGCAGATCACCTTTATGATTATTGAGTCTCCTGCTTACCCTGTAAGCTTGGGTATCCCATGGTTAGCTCTTCACAACCCCAATTTCTCATGGCCGCAGAGGGTTCCTATGGGGTGTCGCGTGAGTGTCGGGTAGGTGTCTAGGTGTTTCCGTTGGTGCGACCACGGTGGAAATTCCAGACGGTACTCCCACTGTGCGCATTCCCCCCGAATACCATCATCTGGCGCTCGCGTTTTCCAAGACGCAAGCGACTAAATTACCACCTCATCGGGAGGGGGATTGCGCGATAAACCTTCGGGTAGACGCTGTACCTCCCAGGAGTCATGTGTATCCAATGTCGCAGGCTATGGAAACATACGTCACTGAGTCCCTGCACCAGGGGTATATACCTCCCTCCACTTCACCTGCCTCCTCGAGTTTCTTCTTTGTGAAGAAGAAAGATGGCGGTTTACGCCCGTGCATTGATTATCGACCACTGAAAAATGTGACGTTACGATTTAGTTATCCTCTTCCCCTCATTCCTTCAGTGATTGAGTCAATGCATGGGGCCCGCTTTTTCACCAAACTAGACCTCAGGAGTGCCTACAACCTGGTGCGTATTCGGGAAGGGGATGAGTGGAAAACAGCATTCAGCACAACCTCGGGGCATTATGAATACCTGGTGATGCCCTATGGTTTGATGAAGACACTTGTCATGTCTTGTCAATCACACACACCTGGCGCTCATTCCCCTAATTAGTATGTGTATAAGTGTTCCCTCTTTCCCCCTTGTCTTTGTGAGTGATTGTTTGTTGTGAGAGCGTGTAGCTCGGTTGAGCTACTATTCACTGTGTTTATACCAAGGTGGATGTTTTCCCTTGTAATAGTTTCGTTTTAAGCTTTGGGCGTTTGATTTATGTAAACGGAATAAACTCTGGACTTCGGTATTTTACCTTCTGCGCCTGACTCCTTCATTCACACCTCGTCACATCAGAGCAAGGATTTATTTCCAGAGAGACATCAGGGCCTGTAACGTACTTTGTTTCACGGAAACATGGCTATCTCAGGATACTCTGTCGGAATCGGTCCAGCCAGGGGGATTCTCAGTTCATCGCGCAGATAGGAATAAATATCTCTACTGGAAGCAGAAGGGCGGAGGTGTGTGTTTCATGATTAACGACTTACGGTGTAATTGTAGTAACATACAGGAACCTTTTGTTCACCCGACCTAGAATACCTCACAATCAAATGCCGACCATATTATCTCCCAAGAGAATTTTCCTCCGCTATAGCCACAGCCATTTATATCCCCCATCAAGCCGATACCACGACAGCCCTCAATGAACTTCTCTGGACTTTATGCAAACTGGGAACCACATATCCTGAGGCTGCATTCATTGTAGCCGGGGATTTTAACAAAGCAAATTTGAGGACTAGGCTGCCGAAGTTCTATCAACATATCGACTATAGTACACGCGCTGCTAAAACTCTGGAACACTGTTATTCAAACTTCCGAAAAGCTTACAAGGCCCTTCCCGCCCTCCTTTCAGCAAATCTGAAGTGCTTTGAGAGACTAGTCAAGGATGATATCACCTCTACCTTACCTTACCTGCCACCCTAGACCCACTTCAATTTACTTACCACCCCAATAGATCCACAGATGATGCAATCGCCATCTCTCTGCGCACTGCCCTATCCCATCTGGACAAGAGGGATAACTATGTAAGAATGCTGTTCATTGTCTATAGCTCGGTATTCAACACCATAGTACCCTCCAAGCTCATCATTAAGCTAGAGGCCCTGGGTCTGAACTCCGCCCTGTGCAACTGGGTCCTGGACTTCCTGACGTGCCGCCCCCAGGTGGTGAAGGAAGGAAACAACACCTCCACTTTGCTGATCCTCAACACTGGGGACCCACAAGGGTGCGTACTCAGCCCACTTCTGTACTCCCTGTTCACCAATGACTGCGTGGCCAAGCATGCCTCCAACTCAATCATCAAGTTTGCAGACGACACAACAGTAGTAGGCTTGATTACCAACAATGACGAGACACCATACAGGGAGGAGGTGAGGGCTCTGGGAGTGTGGTGCCAGGAACATATCCTCTCACTCAACGTCATCAAAACAAAGGAGATGATCGTGGACTTCAGGAAACAGCAGAGGGTGCACCCCCCTTATCCACATTGACGGGACCACAGTGGAGAAGGTGGAAAGATTCAAGTTCCTTGGCGTACACATCACAGATTATTTTTTTATTTTTTAATTCACCTTTATTTAACCAGGTAAGCCAGTTGAGAACAAGTTCTCATTAACAACTGCGACCTGGCCAAGATAAAGCAAAGCAGTGCGATTAAAAACAACAATACAGAGTTACATATGAGGTAAAACAAAACATAAAGTCAAAAATACAACAGAAAATGTATATACAGTGTGTTCAAATGTAGCAAGTTATGAAGGTAAGGCAATAAATAGGCCATAGTGCAAAATAATTACAATTAGTTTTAACACTGGAATGATATATGTGCAAGAGATGATGTGCAAATAGAGATACTGGGGTGCAAATGAGCAAAATAAATAACAATATGGGGATGAGGTAGTTGGGGGGGCTAATTTCAGATGGGCTGTGTACAGGTGCAGTGATCGGTAAGGTGCTCTGACAACTGATGCTTAAAGTTAGTGAGGGAGATAAGAGTCTCCAGCTTCAGAGATTTTTGCAATTCGTTCCAGTCATTGGCAGCAGAGAACTGGAAGGAATGGCGGCCAAAGGAGGTGTTGGCTTTGGGGATGACCAGTGAGATATACCTGCTGGAGCGCATACTACGGGTGGGTGTTGCTATGGTGATCAATGAGCTAAGATAAGGCAGGGATTTGCCTAGCAGTGATTTATAGATGGCCTGGAGCCAGTGGTTTTGGCAATGAATATGTAGTGAGGACTAGCCAACAAGAGCGTACAGGTCACAGTGGTGGGTAGTATATGAGGCTTTGGTGACAAAACAAATGGCACTGTGATAGACTACATTCAATTTGCTGAGTAGAGTGTTGGAGGCTATTTTGTAAATGACATCGCCGATGTCAAGGATTGGTAGGATAGTCAGTTTTACGAGGGCATGTTTGGCAGCATGAGTGAAGGAGTCTTTGTTGCGAAATAGGAAGCCGATTCTAGATTTAACTTTGGATTGGAGATGCTTAATGTGAGTCTGGAAGGAGAGTTTACAGTCTAACCAGACACCTAGGTATTTGTAGTTGTCCACATACTCTAGGTCAGACCCGTCGAGAGTAGTGATTCTAGTCGGGTGGGCGGGTGCCAGCAGCGTTCGATTGAAGAGCATGCATTTAGTTTTACTAGTGTTTAAGAGCAGTTGGAGGCTACTGAAGGAGTGTTGTATGGCATTGAAGCTCATTTGGAGGTTTGTTAACACAGTGTCCAATGAAGGGCCAGATGTATAGTAGAGGTGGATCTGAGAGTCACCAGCAGCAAGAGCGACATCATTGATAAACACGAAGAAAAGAGTCGGCCAAGAATTGAACCCTGTGGCACCCCCATAGAGACTGCCATAGGTCCAGACAACAGGCCCTCCGATTTGACACATTGAACTCTATCTGAGAAGTAGTTGGTGAACCAGGCGAGGCAGTCATTTGAGAAACCAAGGCTATTTAGTCTGCCAATAAGAATGCAGTGGTTGACAGAGTCGAAAGCCTTGGCCAGGTCGATGAAGATGGCTGCACAGTACTGTCTATTATCGATCGCGGTTATAATATCGTTTAGGACCTTGAACATGGCTGAGGTGCACCCATGACCAGCTCGGAAACCGGATTGCATAGCGGAGAAGGTACGGTGGGATTCGAAATGGTCGGTGATCTGTTTGTTAACTTGGCTTTCAAAAACTTTCGAAGGGCAGGATGGATATAGGTCTGTAACAGTTTGGATCTAGAGTGTCACCGGGGATGACCGCGGCAGCTTTCCAATCTCTGGGGGTCTCAGACGTTACAAAAGAGAGGTTGAACAGGCAAGTAATAGGGGTTGCGACAATTTCGGCGGCAAATTTTAGAAAGAAAGGGTCCAGATCGTCTAGCCCAGATGATTTGTAGGGGTCCAGATTTTGCAGCTCTTTCAGAACATCAGCTGTCTGAATTTGTGTGAAGGAGAAGCGGGGGGGGCAAGAGCTGGTGGCCGGGGTAGTGGTAGCCAGGTGGAAAGCATGGCCAGCCATAGCAAAATGCTTGTTGAAATTCTCAATTATTGTATATTTATCGGTGGTGATAGTGTTTCCTAGCCTCAGTGCAGTGGGCAGCTGGGAGGAGGTGCTCTTATTCTCCATGGACTTTACAGTGTCCCAAAACTTTTTGGAGTTAGTGCTACAGGATGCAAATTTCTGTTTGAAAAAGCTAGCCTTTGCTTTCCTAACTGCTTGTGTATATTGGTTCCTAACTTCCCTGAAAAGTTGCATATCGCGGGGGCTATTCGATGCTATTGCAGTATGCCACAGGATGTTTTTGTGCTGGTCAAGGGCAGTCAAGTCTGAGGAGAACCAGGGGCTATATCTGTTCTTAGTTCTGTATTTTTTGAATGGGGCATGTTTATTTCAGATTGAGAGGATATTACTTTTAAAGAACAACCAGGCATCCTCTACTGACGGAATGAGATTGATTTCCATCCAGGATACCTGGGCCAGGTCAATTAGGAAGGTCTGCTCGCTAAAGTGTTTTAGGGAGCGTTTGACAGTGATGAGGGGTGGTCGTTTGACCGCGGACCCGTTACGGACGCAGGCAATAAGGCAGTGATCGCTGAGATCCTGGTTGAAGACAGCGGAGGTGTATTTAGAGGGTAAGTTAGTCAGGATGATATCTATGAGGGTGCCCATGTTTACGGATTTAGGGTTGTACCTGGTAGGTTCCTTGATAATTTGTGTGAGATTGAGGGCATCTAGTTTGGATTATAGGATGGCCGGGGTGTTAAGCATATCCCAATTTAGGTCACCAAGCAGTACGAACTCTGAGGACAAATGGGGGGTAATCAATTCACATATGGTGTCCAGGGCACAGCTGGGGGCTGAGGGGGGTCTGTAGCAAGCGGCAACAGTGAGAGACTTATTTATGGAAAGGTAGATTTTTGGAAGTAGAAGCTCAAACTGTTTGGGCACAGACCTGGATAGTATGATAGAGCTCTGCAGGCTATCTCTACAGTAGATTGCAACTCCACCCCCTTTGGCAGTTCTATCTAGACGGAAAATGTTGTAGTTGGGGATGGAAATGTCAGAATTTTTGGTGCCCTTCCTAAGCCAGGATTCAGACACTGCTAGAACATCAGGGTTGGCGGAGTGTGCTAACACAGTGAATAACTCAAACTTAGGAAGGAGGCTTCTGATGTTAACGTGCAGAAAACCAAGGCTTTTACGGTTACAGAAGTCAACAAATGATAGCTCCTGGGGAGTAGGAGTGATACTGTGGGCTGCAGGGCCTGGGTTAGCCTCTACATCACCAGAGGAACAGAGGAGGACTAGAATAAGGATACGGCTAAAGGCTTTCAGAACTGGTCTTCTAGTGCGTTGGGTACAGAGAATAAAGGGGGCAGATTTCCGGGCATTGTAGAATAGATTCAGGGCATTATGTACAGACAAGGATATGGAAGGATATGAGTACAGTGGAGGTAAACCTAAGCTTTGGGTAACAATGAAAGAGATAGCATCACTGGAGGCACCGATTGAGCCGGTCTCAGCGTGTATGGGGGGTTGAACAAAGTAACAATTTGAGGCAGTTTGAGAGGGACTTGGGGTTCTACAGTGAAATTGTATAATAAGAATTAACTGGAACAGCAATAGGCAAGGTATATTGACATGGGAGAGAGGCATAAAGCAATCACAGGTGTTATTAGAGAGAGCTAAGACAACAACTGGTAATGGTGATAAAGTTTGGGCTGAGGCTAAACAGATAAACAGGACAGGGTACCGTGTAAAGAAACAGTCCAGTAGGCATCAGATGTGCAGCTGAGTGATCATAAGGTCCAGTGAACAGCAATATGTGAGTCCGAGAGCAGTTCGAATTGGTACTACAGCACAGCGATCAGGAAGCACGGCTGTCGTTTGCGTGTGCTAGCGGGCCGGGGATAGCAGATGGATCTTCGTGGTCATCGCAACGGGAAGCCGGTTGAAACCACAGACGATTACGTAGGCAGACCAGTCGTGATGGATCGGCGGGGCTCCGTGTCGACTCTAGGAGGTCCCGTCCGGTTGACAGAGAGGTAGATAGCCGGGAGATGTGCCTGACTCAAGGCTAGCTCAAGGCTGATTAGCCAACAACAACGTTCATTTGGTTGCAGTTAGCTAGTTGCGATTATCCAGTGTTAAAGGTCCAGTGATTCAGTGATTCCGGCAGAAAATCCAATAGGTTCTGGGTCGATAACGCGCTGTGCAGTCAGTGCAGACTAGCCGATAATAGTCCAGGCTAGAGCTGGCTGGTAGGTAGTGCAGGCCACGGACAATGGTGAAAACTAGCAAGTAGCTAGTTAGCTGGTTAGCTGGCTACTCCCGTCCGGTAGACAGAGAGGTAGATAGCCGGGATATGGGCCTGCTCGAGGCTAGCTCGAGGCTAACTGATGCTTGCTTCGGGGGCAGTGGTGATTAGCCTACAGCAACATCCATTCAACATCCATTCGGTTGCGGCTAGCTAGTTGCGATCCGGTGTTAAGGTCCAGTGATTCAGTTACTCCGCAGAAAATCTGATGTTCTGGGTGAAAACCGCTAACGGTGGCTAATAGCAAGTAGCTAGTTAGCTAGTTAGCTGGCTGGCTAGTTTCAACTGGAGATTTAAGATAAAGGTGAGTAAATAATATAATCCATTCCACATTGAGTGAGGCGGGTTGCAGGAAAGTATATTTAGTAGAAGGATGAAAAGTGTAATAGGGAAATATATATGAAAATACAAAAAAAATATACAATAAACAGGCTATTTACATGGACACACAAGAGAACACGACCGCACTTCTACGCCATCTTGGAATTTGATTAACTGAAATGGACCACCCACACAGACAGGGTGGTGAAGAAGGCACAACAGAGCCTCTCCAACCTCAGAAGGCTAAAGAAATGTGGATTGGCACCTAAAACCCTCACACACCTTTACAGATGCACAATTCAGAGCATCCTGTCGGGCTGTATTACCGCCTGGTACGGCAACTGCACCGTCCGCAACCGCAAGGCTCTCCAGAGGGTGGTACGGTCTGCACATTGCATTACCGGTGGCAAACTACCCGCCCTCCAGGACACCTACAGCACCCGATGTCACAGAAAGGCCAAAAAGATCATCAAGGACATCAACCACCCAAGCCACTGCCTGTTCACCCCGCTATCATCCAGAAGGCGAGGTCAGTACAAAGCTGGGACCAAGAGACTGAAAAACAGCTTCTATCTCAAGGCCATCAGACTCTTAAACAGCCATCACTAGCACATTAGAGGCTGCTGCCTATAGACAAAGACTAGAAATCACTGGCCACTTTAAGAAATGGAACATTAGCCACTTTAATAATGTTTACATATCTTGCATTACTCATCTCATATGTATATACTGTATTCTATAGTATTCTACGGTATCTTAGTCACTTTAATAATGTTTACATATCTGCATTACTCATCCCATATGTATATACTGTATTCTATACTACTCTACTGCTTCTAAGTCCATCCTGCTCTAACATCGGTTGTCCATATATGTATATATTCTTATTTAATTTCTTACTTAGATTTGTGTGTATTGGGTATATGTTGTGAAATTGTTAGATATTACTTGTTAGATATTACTGTACTGTCGGAGCTAGAAGCACAAGCATTTCGCTACACCCGCAATAACATCTACTAAACACGTGTATGTGACCAATAAAATTTTATTTGATTTGAGAGTAATCATATACAATGCCTTCATAAAGTATTCATACCCATTGATTTATTCCAAATGTTCTTGTGTTACAGCATGAATTCAAAATGGATTAAATCGATTTTTCTCTCTCACCCATCTACACACAATACCCCATAATGACAAAGTGAAAACATGTTTTTTTGCAAACCTACATTCTACAATATTTGCTCATTATTATTTGAACAATTCTTCAAGCTCTATCAAATTGATCATTGCTTGACAACCATTTTCAAGTCTTGCCATAGATTTTCAAGCAGATTTAAGTCTAAACTGTAACTCGGCCACTCATAAACATTCAATGTAAGAAACTGCAGTGTAGATTTGGCCTTGTGTTTTAGGTTATTGTCCTGTTGAAAGGTGAATTAATATCCCAGTGTCTGGTGGAAAGCAGACTGAACCAGGTTTTCCTTTAGGATTTTGCCTGTGCTTAGCTCCATTCCATTACTTTTTTATCATGAAAAACACCCAGTCCTTAACGATTACAAGCATACCCATAACATGATGCCGCCACATTTTACATTACATTTTAGTCATTTAGCAGACACTCTTATCGAGAGCGACTTACAGTTAGTGAATACATATTTTTTTATACTGGCCCCCCGTGGGAATCGAACCCACAACCCTGGCGTTGCAAACGCCATGCTCTATCAACTGAGCTACATCCCTGCCGGCCATTCCCTCCCCTACCCTGGACGACGCTGGGCCAATTGTGCGCCGCCCATGAGTCTCCCGGTCGCGGCCAGCTGCGACAGAGCCTGGATTCGAACCAGGATCTCTAGTGGCACAGTTAGCACTGCAATGCAGTGCCTTAGACCACTGCGCCACTCAGGAGTACAATTTGCTTGAAAACATGAGTGGTACTGAGTAATGTGTTGTATTGGATTTGCCCCAAACATAACACTTTGTATTCAGGACAAAAAGTTAATTGACTTGCCACATTCTTTGCTGTATTACTTTAGTGCCTTGTTGTAAACAGGATGCATGGTTTGGAGTATTTGTATTCTGTACAGGCTTCCTTCTTTTCACTCTGTCATTTAGGTTACTATTGTGGAGTATTTATAATGTTGTTGATCCATCCTCAGTTTTCTCCTATCACAGCCATTAAACTGTAAATGTTTGCAAGTCACCATTGGCCTCATGGTGAAATCACTGTGCGGTTTCCTTCCTCTCCGGCCACTGAGTTAGGAAGAACGCCTGTATCTTTGTAGTGAATGGGTGTATTGATACACCATCCAAAGTGTGATTAATAACTTCACTATGCTCAAAGGGATATTCAATGTCTGCTGTTTTTTTTTTTTTTTACCCATCTACCAATAGGTGCCTTTCTTTGCGAGGCATTGGAAAACCTCCCTGGTCTTTGTGGTTGAATCTGCGTTTCAAATTCACTGCTCGACTGAGGGACCTTACAGATAATCGTATGTGTGGGGCACAGAGATAAGGTAGTCTATCAAAAATCATGTTAAACACTATTATTGTACACAGAGTGAGTCCATGCAACTTATTACGTGACTTGTTAAGCAAGTTTGTACTACTGAACTTATTTAGGCTTGTCAAAACAAAGGGGTTGAACACTTATTGACTCAAGACATTTCAGCTGTTAATTTTTTATTAATTTGTAAAAACATTGAAAAACATGATTCCATTTGACATTATGGGGTATTGTATGTAGGCCAGTGTCAAAAAGATCTCAATTGAATCCATTTTAAATTCAGGCTGTAACACAACAACAGGTGGAAAAAGTCAAGAGGTGGGTATACGTTCTGCAGGCACTGTATCCATGATTTTAATGTCCCCACACACACAAACTTTCTCTCTGAGCCCTGCAGGCCAGAGTGAGGCTTGTCACAAAGGGAAAAGAGAAGGAGAGTATTTGAACCATGAATCAACTCCCTGACCCCTGACCCTATAAAACACAGGCCATGCCTCTACCCTCTGATCCTATTAAACACAGGACTCCTGGCAACTTCCAACTGTCTGCTACTTTTTTTTGTTTTTTAGTTTTTTGACTGCTACTTTATAAGTCATATCTTTATCTATATGACACACTGAGGCCTGTGTGTGTGTGTGTGTGTGTGTGTGTGTGTGTGTGTGTGTGTGTGTGTGTGTGTGTGTGTGTGTGTGTGTGTGCTTGTGCCTGTGTGTGTGTGTGTGTGTGTGTGTGTGTGTGTGTGTGTGTGCGTGTGCGTGTGCTTGTGTGTGTCTCGTCGCCTGTAATTCCCAGTTCTGTTTCCTCATGTATAATGACCTTTGTTTTATCAAAGCTGAAGCCAACACAGATTTGAGACTTCAAACGAGGGCTATGGTGACTAATGGATGATGCATCCATCCGTACAGTAAACAACAGTGTTTGTGATCTTAGTGGAGATTGAAACGTTCTCCTGGTTTGTATATGTAAATGAGCCCCGCTCTCCTTAGAGTTGGATCAGAGGCTGCCTGCCTGCCTGTGGGCCTGTTGATGCTTACCTGCTTACTCTTTGAAAATGGTGACTACTTTCATGGCTGAGTGAATGTAGTGATACACTCTATACCCCTGTCATCTCTGCTTTGCATGGACCCTGAACAGCAGCTACTGTTTAATGTGGAGCTAGAACAATCGATTGGATTTTGCATTGTGATAGTTGATGAACTGAAACCAATATTGTTTCTCCTTTAAAACATTCTGTATTTCAACTATCCTCTATCTTAAACCAAGATCCTCCAAACACACACACACACGCGCACACACACATCCCCCCAGAGCACTCTTCGTTTCCTCAGTTGGCAGCCAACTCTCCCTTGAAGTCCCCCTTTCCTTAACAGACCACTCTTTCCACTTCCCTTTTTATGTGTGTGTGTGTGTGTGTGTGTGTGTGTGTGTGTGTGTGTGTGTGTTTGTGTGTGTATATGTGTGTGAGAGTGTGTGTGTGTGTGTGTGAGTTTGTGTGAGTGTGTGTTCTGAATGTCCATAGGGCCTTGGTTCTACTGACAGTGTTCATAGCCAGAGTAGATTTAGATGTTTATATGGTACGTGTTTCTTCACAGTGTTCTCTGGCCACACCCCCATACAGCCTGGACCCTAACCACACCCCCATACAGCCTGGACCCCAGCCACACCCACAGCTCCATACAGCCTGGACCCTAACCACACTCCCATACATTGTGGACCCCAGCCACACCCCCATACAGCCTTGACCCTAACCACACCCCCATACAGCCTGGACCCTAACCACACCCCCATACAGCCTGGACCCTAACCACACCCCCATACAGCCTGGACCCTAACCACACCCCCATACAACCTGGACCCCAACCACACCCCCATATAGCCTGGACCCTAACCACACCCCCATACAGCCTGGACCCCAGCCACAGCCCCATGCAGCCTTGACCCTAGCCACAGCCCCATGCAGCCTTGACCCCAGCCACAGCCCCATGCAGCCTTGACCCCAGCCACAGCCCCATGAAGCCTGGACCCCAGCCACAGCCCCATGAAGCCTGGACCCCAGCCACAGCCCCATGCAGCCTTGACCCCAGCCACAGCCCCATGCAGCCTTGACCCCAACCACAGCCCCATGAAGCCTGGACCCCAGCCACAGCCCCATGAAGCCTGGACCCCAGCCACAGCCCCATGCAGCCTTGACTCCAGCCAAAGCCCCATGCAGCCTGGACCCCAGCCACAGCCCCATGAAGCCTGGACCCCAGCCACAGCCCCATGCAGCCTTGACCCCAGCCACAGCCCCATGAAGCCTGGACCCCAGCCACAGCCCCATGCAGCCTTGACCCCAGCCACAGCCCCATGCAGCCTGGACCCCAGCCACAGCCACAAGGCCCCACTCTTATCCTCTCTGTATCTCTCCTCTCCTCTCTACTCTCTGCTGCTTACCATGTCTGTCTCTCTCCGGAAAGAACAGACACACACACACAAACACACACACACACACACACACACACACACACACACACACACACACACACACATGCACACACACACACACTGATCATCTCTAATTGACACAAGTCTGACTAAAATCAGTGACTTAGCTGACTGCTCTTGATCTATATATGCTGACAGATGTCGCTCCTGGGTACACACACACACACACAAACACACACACACACAAACACACACACACAAACACACACGCACCCACATCCTTACACGTTTCTGTAAATGTGTGAATTGTCTTGTATCTCTGGGGTAAGATTCCATTATCTAGACAATGGAATATGAGGGTGTACAGAGAATACCAATTCAGTTGTTCCAAAGGGTCGATATTTGAAGTACAAACTTTTTTTTTAAACAAAGAACCCTCTTTTCAAATCAGGGGCTTGTTCCAGGAAAATGTCAAATGTATAGATTTGTGTGTGTGCGCACTTGCGTGTGCGTAGGTGTTTGTGTGTTTGTAACTTCTCTCTGTAGGGCATATAGAGCAGTTCCACATCAATATTTCAGTACTTCACTACAACCCCACCAGTGGATTTCAGAAGCTCTCGTAAGATTTAGCAAATTTACTTTGACATCTAGCAGCTATAATTCTCTCTGTGTGTACTGCACAATGCAAAGGGTCTTGAGAGAGAAAACCTGCATTAATGTTTACATCATGTACAGTCAATCCGACAGAACATATACAGTGGGGTCCATAATTATTGACACCCCTTGATAAAGATGAGCATTATGGTTGTATTGTGTGTAGATTGATGAGGGGAAAAAAAACGATTTAATCAATTTTATAATAAAGCTGTAACATAACAAAATGTGGAAAAAGTAAAGGGGTCTGAAAACATTCTGAATGCACTGTATACAGGGGTATTCTCTGAACCTGAACTTCTATTGGCTTGTTTGGAACAATGTATAAGAAGAGAGAGAGAGAGAGAGAGAGAGAGAGAGAGAGAGAGAGAGAGAGAGAGAGAGAGAGAGAGAGAGAGAGAGAGAGAGAGAGAGAGAGAGAGAGAGAGAGAGAGAGAGAGAGAGAGAGAGAGAGAGAGAGAGAGAGAGAGAGGAGAGAGAGAGAGAGAGAGAGAGAGAGAGAGAGAGAGAGAGAGAGAGAGAGAGAGAGAGAGAGAGATAGAGAGAGAGAGAGAGAGAGAGAGAGAGAGAGAGAGAGAGAGAGAGAGAGAGAGAGAGAGAGAGAGAGAGACAGAGAGGGAGAGAGAGAGAGAGAGAGAGAGAGAGGGAGAGAGAGAGAGAGAGAGAGAGAGAGAGAGAGAGAGAGAGAGAGAGAGATAGAGAGAGAGAGAGAGAGCGAGCGAGAGAGAGAGAGACAGAGAGGGGAGAGAGAGAGAGAGAGAGAGAGAGAGAGAGAGAGAGAGGGAGAGAGAGTGAGGGAGAGAGAGAGAGAGAGAGAGAGAGAGAGAGAGAGAGAGAGAGAGTCCTGTGGTTTGGACTGTCACTCGGACACAAAGAGATTTGCATGAATGTGCCTCCGTGGCAACCATCCATCGCTAATGGAAACGCTTCAGGACTGGCATTAGAGGTGCCCACTCCCTGCCATCCCTCAGCGGGCAGGCAATACGACTTGACAGGCTACACGCGTACACACACACAGGAGCATTTTGAAACACAGGAAACAAATCTGAAAATGATCCATAAACACAAAACGCATATGCTAAATATTTTCCTAATTTGAAGACCAGACAATTTGTACATTTTTACACCCAACAAGTCCCTGGGACAGAAGAGAAGAGATGAGACCAGGGTTAGGAGAGAGGACAAAGGAGAGAGTAGCGGAGGTGGGAGAGATGCAGGCACATGGGTGAAATACATAAGAGGGGGAGGATGGGAGGGGAGGGGAGGGGGAGGGATGGGAGGTGGAGAGGATGGGAGGGAGGGGGGAGGGGAGATGAGGGGAGGGGAGAGGATGGGAGGGGATGGGAGGAGATGGGATGGGAAGAGGAGGGGGAGGGGGGGGAAGGGGGGAGATGGGGGGAGGATGGGGGGGATGGAGAAGATGGGAGATGAGGGGAGGAGAGAGGAGGGAAGGGATGGGGGGATGGGATGGGCGAGGGAGGGGAGTGAGGGGAGG